>NC_062197.1:3892683-3965183 GCF_912470025.1 Vespa velutina | reverse complement strand
CTGAGAGGATTAACGTTCATCGATCTCCACCTCATGTATGATTTTTATATACATATGTATATATGCATATATATATATATATATATATATATATATGTATGTCAATTTATTACATAAATTACATATACTATTTTACGACCACTATTACATAAATTATCTATACGTATGCATGCTACATAAATTTAATGAATATTTTTTTTTTAGTAATATAGAGGAGTAAAACTAGATCATAGAAATTTATCTATCGATCTTTCATTTTCTTTCTCTCTCTCTCTCTCTCTCTCTCTCTCTCTCTCTTTCTCTTTCTCTTTCTCATCGATGAATATCGCTTTCCAACGATAGGAATTGGTTTGTAGCCACGCGATTAACTCGTAACAATGTCGATATTGTACGTGCTCTTCTACGTACGACTACTCCCGCCAAGTGTTACTCTCTGCTAAGCTATACATATACTATATTCTAGGTAGACAGGATAAAGCCACCAACGGCATACCAGAGACACGAAATGTTATCTCTATTGTATGACACGATTACGTAGCTGCGTATTAAATCCTTTTCACTGTTAACATATGCACAATTCTGATATCGGCCAAAACTAAAATCCTTTTAATATTTTGTTTTACTCCTCCTTGGATTTTGTGAAAATTATATTATTGGAAGTATCGTTATGTAAAAGGATTTATATATTAAATAAAAATACGAATTAGATGTAAATGTACGTTGACCGATATATAATTCTGTCGTAATATAAACAAAAAAATCGTAAGAAAAAAAAAAAAAGAAAAAAGATCAAATGACTTTATTAGATTTTATATAATATCATCGATATAGTCGCAATTTTAATCAGTTCGTTCTTTGTATTTTCTCTCTCTCTCTCTCTCTCTCTTTCTCTCTCTCCCCTCGTCTTGTATACACAATCGGCTGATGGAAAAATCGTTCGTGTCGATGTTAAACCACGTCGATCATCATCTCTCGGTTAGCTGTTCAAAATTAGATCCCCCTTCATCGAAACTTGCTTGGATTTCTTAGGACTCCCTCAGGATAAGAACGAAGAGAAGGAGGCGAGGAAATTACGTGTCAGTCGCGTATCAAAGATTTTCCCTCGTGTGAAACGAATTCGTGTGAGTCTTCCTCTTTTCTGCTCTTACGATTTGTAACATCGTGTTACAAACGGATATTATCGATTATAAGAACTAATGTATAATGTTATTAGATCGTTTTATATCTCAAATATCTATGATATAATTTCGTATAGAGTTAACATATAATTAAAATTGAAAATAATTATATTACATTATTTCAATTGATCCTTTATTTTTTATTTGGTTTTTTTTTTGTATTATAGCAATCGAGAAAATTTATATATATATATATATATACACGTGTATACGTGAAACCATGATCATTTGATGACGATTATCCCGCTTATATATAACGACTTCTCCTATACAGTATTGCCGATCTACACATATGCTGTTATGTTAAATTCAGTGATGCGAGTAGTGGCAAATTTTGAATGAAGCACGAACATTATAATTGGAAAGCGCTATTTCATATACATATATGTACATCTATATACTCTCATATTGTATGATATAACAATTCGATCATAGTGACATGCGTTCGTCTCTTTTTCCCAATGTCTATCTTTCTCTCTCTCTCTCTCTATCTGTCTATCTCTCTCTATCTCTATCTCCATCTCTATATCTCCCTCTTTGGTGCAAGCATTTCGGAACAATATGCATTTGCTTGCTTGTATCAGTACGCGTGCTAATGTACATATTTACCTATTTACATATCTATTCGTACGTCTACGTATGTATTGTATGTATACATGTATTGTATGTATATATATGTATATATATATATATGTATATATATAGAAGACTACGTAGGAATATACACATAAGCACATTTCGCGGTAATCATTTCGTTATCTCTATACCACTGTTCGTATTTGCACGAATAGAAAGAGATAGAGAGAGAGAGAAAGAGAGAGAAAAAGAGAGAGAGAGAGAGAGAGAGAGTGTGTGTGTGTGTGTGTGTGTGCAATGTCTATCATTTCTCTGTGAATTCCTTCTATTATTGATTTTAATGTCCCTTCATATCATATTTCGAACAAAAGAAAAAGGATTTTGTTTTCACTTGAATCTATGTGAAAATGCAATAATTTTCGAATTTTGCAACTGTATATAAAAATGAGCTGTATATAAAAGGAGAAGTAAAAAGGAAAAAGAAAGAAAAATGACATTAGTAGAAAGTATTAATTTTGAATTGCGAAATATATATATATAAAAAGGCTCTTCGATCTATCGCATAAGTTTTAAATTGAAACTTTCGAGGGAAGTTAGTGAAAGGCCAAGAGTTTAAACGAAAAAAATAAAAAGAAAGAGAGATAGAAAGAGAGAAAGGGAGAGAAAAAAACTATTAACGACAGGAGTTACACGCGTGGCAGCTCTAATTACGATCCACGTTCGAGTGTGAAATTGTCAATTACTTTGGAAGTACATGAAGGCTTCAAAGCGCTTTAACTCGCTAATTAACGCATACTCCGTATCGATATATCGATCTCTTGAAAATTTTTTTTCTCCGAGCCGAAAAGTCCTCCGAGTAAAAAGAAGATAGAAAGAAAGAAAGAAAGAAAGCAAGGAGGGAAGGAAGGAAGTTAAAAAGAAAGAAATAAATAAATAAAACAAACAAATAAACGAGTTTCCTAAAAAATATTTTCGTTTACGTGAAATCATCAACAATGATCTATGAAAAATTTCTTTATCGATTTTCAAAGTGTCGATCGATAAATCGATTCTTTGACTTTCGAACGAAAGGTGATACCTTCGAAATTTAATATCACGGTTGGAATAATTGAAAATATTCGTCGAGATAAAAGAGTAAGAGATAGAACGTCTTATACATTATGGAAAAGATCCAGTTTATTTCATTTTAAAATTATGTATGTAGTTATTGTCATGCCGGTCACACAGTCTTCGAGTAACTGTATACAATAAGTAAACAAATAACACGCACACACACACACACGTATACACACACATATACATACATATATACAGGAAAGGTTAAAAATTTGCCCGAAGCGAACGAACGAACGAACGAACGGACGCGACCGTTTTGTTATTACCTGCCGCATGGGAAATGGAATTTCGCTTAAGGGCGTTTTACCATCGGTGAAGAACAAATTTTGTTGTCCTTATATGCTCTGTAAAAGAGATTCTGTCTTTTTCTTTCTTTCTCTCTCTCTCTCTCTCTCTCTCTCTCTCATTTTCTCTCTTTCTCTCTCTCTCTCTCTCTCTCTCTCTTTCTTACACTCTTTGTATACTTCGGTAATGCGATCCAAGTTATATGCCGGTGGCTTCTTCGAGCTTCTCATAAGGAAATACCAAGGTTTTCCGGATTTTTGTGCAGCAGGATATTGCTCTCCGTGCTACCCTTACAGATGTTCTCCGCAGCAATTGAAAAATACGTTGTACGTTCCGGTCTCTTGCGCGTTTCAAGTCGTGCCGGCATTTCAAATTATACGCTATGATTCTCCTCAATTTATGCGAAAATTATAATCATATATATATATAAACTTGGTTATTTAATAAAACCAATACTCGAGTTATAGTCATGGTGATAAGATATAAATATTAACATATATATTTTTCATAATGGTTCATTGACAATACTTTTGAATAAGTTTATATTATTCTAATGGATTATTTTTCTTTTTTTTCTCTCTCTCTCTCTTTTTTTTTTTTTATTTTCCATCATACGAGAATCTTCGATCGTGAAAAAATTTCGAGATGGTAATCCTTTGGGAATGTATCAAATGAATTACCTTTATATTACGTGTATACATATAATAACAATAGAACAATGCACGATCGATAGACAGATAGATAGATAGATCTATTGATCTGTTTATCGATCGAACATGAGCCATCGAACACGGTTGTGAAAACGTTGAGATAACTTATAATGTGAGCTACTAATACAGATATTGTCTTGATATTGACTAGCAACGCAGATATTACCTAACGTAAAGCCGATGTCCTGCAGGATATCGTTCGAAGTACGATACGATATTACGATATCCTGGTTCAATCGATACTAGATTAATAGATTCTCGTTTCTCAAATGGGCATATATACACGCATAATACACGCACGCGTAACCGCAATATTACCTTGCTCGTAAAGGATTTCAGTATTCGCGAGGATAATCAAATAGCAGATAATCGATGATATTTCGGAGCATCGATGTGCACTGATATTCCTAACGAGAGAGCGTGACCCTTCGCTCGTTCAGTGTAAATTTCTACGCTTACATCGTTACGAGAAGATAAACTAACGAGATGATCACCACCTCGTACAAACGCGAGTTTTCGTTTATAAGCTTATTATATTTCATTATTTTCAACATTACTTTTTTTTGTCGATCGTTTTATCATTTTTCTCATGTATCTTTTGCAATATCAATCGTTTTTTTTTTTTTTTTTTAAGAAAAAATAAAAATAAAGAATAAATTATATGTTACAATTAACTTTAGCTATGTCGTAAATGATCTTCCGGTATGATACAATAGTAATTTAATTTTAAAATTTAATACGGTAAGAATCGGCAAGGGAATGATATCGTAATATCGTAAATAAAACTGTATATCAAATTTATTTTAGGAGCTTAAAAAAATTATTATTTTTCTCGCGAAGGTACGATCTTTTTTCTTCTTTTATTAACTTCTTTTTCTTCTTCTTCTTCTTCTTCTTCTTTTACTTCTACTTCTACTTTTCCTTTTTCTTTGCGACATTTCCAATAAGGCTAGGGGCATTTAAATTGCTCTCTCACGATAATTTCTTGGAGCTCGTCTCAACGAAGGCGCAAAAGGATATTAGATGTCACGTGACGGTACGAGAGTATAGTAGTGGGTCAGTTTCTTCCAGTCGGGAATGTCTCTCATAACATGCTTGAATGATTGCCGTAGGATAGGAAGAATCTGTTATGAGGTACCATTTGGAGATCCACCCTTCTCACCCTTTCCTTCATAAAACCATGTACGATCCACATAAACATAGTAGATTCTATGCCTCGTCGTACAATCCGTTTTGGGGAGTTGATCGTTTATTTATAGTTACTACATATATATGTACATATTTATTACAATTTCGATCTATGTTTCCTTGCATACAAAGTTTCTCGCTCTCTCCTACACATACATGCATACATATATATATATATATATATATATATATATATATATATATATATATAGATACATACGTACACATGAGTATATATACATATATATATATATATATATATATATATATATATATATATATATATATATATATATATTGTACATACGATGGATCATTTAGAAATATGTGTAATACCTATGTATATACTTACATACATGTTATATATACATACACGTATATACATTTGTACGTTTCGAGTTACTTCAAAGAGAATATTAAATTCCTCATAAACGAATCCTTCATCCGTACGACATGATTTGTTTCTAAGTGGTTATGAATGATCCAGGTTGTGGCAAAAGTTTCTAAATGATATTTAAAAATCAATTACTTCTTTTCGAGATAGGTCATTTTGACTCTTATATAATCACGTTATAAGAACTTTTGGCCGATTCTGTACAAATAAATAGATTGAAATTTTCGATTCATATAATTTCCCTACCCTTTTAAAAGTTCTCTTCTCTTTCCACACGCATAAAGAAATAATGAATTTATATCAGAAATAATTCGAGACGCAACGGAAGAGAGAAAGAGAAGGTTGGGTACCCTTTCATGTACCATAATTGCAATGCACGTCATTTTCCACCTACGTGAAAAACTTTCCATCGTATACTTCATCGAGTTACTTCATTGAGTAACTCAATAGTAGTGCCTCGATGTTCACCTTTTCGATTAAATTTATCGGCCCTGTCGAACTTTTCGATCGTTCATAGTACCGAACTTGATTATACATGATTTGGATTCTAGCGAATTCTTTCTTCCCCGATCTTTTTTCCCTTTTCTTCTCTTTTTTTTTTTTCTTTTCCTTTTTTTTTTTTTTTCTTTTTTTTTTTTTTTTTTTTTTTTTTTTTTTTGATAATATCGTCTACGACTAAAATGTATCGTCCATTTGAAGAAAGATAATGAGGAAAAAGAACAAAGAAGAAATTGAAGATATTAAAAAGAAATTAAAAAAATATAATAATAACATACATTTAAGAATAACAGTTTTATGTATGTGCGTCTAGTATCAGCTCGGGAATAAAATCCATCTGAGGTTTCTCTTCGTTGATAGACGAAGTTTATATTAAGAAAGTTTTTATGCTTTCAACCAGCCAGAAATAGTTGTATAACTTGGCACTTAGTTTTGGTGGAACAGCTCGCGACGTGTGTTATCATGATTCAAGGTGATAATATAAAAATTTTCTATTCGTAAAATCTCCCTTGTCCGTATTACATTCATACGTATATCTATATCATATGGACATATAACGAAAATATAAGTTATGTACATCTTTTACATAATTTTCAATAAAAATCTTTTTATGTTAAAATATATTTATCGATAAAAATATTATTCTAATATTAATTCAAATTCGTTCGAATGATTTAACCTTCTGTGAAGTGGTATATATCATCGTACGTTTGCTGAGAGGATCGAAAAAAAAAGAAAAAAAAAGAAAAAAAAAGAAAAAAGAAAAGCAAGTTTGCTAAAAGGCTGCACCCCATAGGTCAGGTCTATCGACTTCGAAAGGATTTTCTCTGATTATAGCAAGAAAAGGAGATATTTCGAGGTCCGCGCACAGAATCCCTTAGGACTAATTGTCCTCTCGACGTCTCCATAGAACGCTTGAAATCGATCTTCATGGCCTCGAACGAGATGATCCCCGAGTTTAATTCCAATCGAGCCACCTGGAACTAAAAAACTAGCTCGCTTTTCTCATCGAGAATAAAAAAACTCTCTCTTTCTCTCTCTCTCTCTCTCTCTCTCTCTCTCTCTCTCTTTTTCTTTCTCTCTCTCTATCGTAACGGAAAGTAAGGGGATGAGCTTTTCTTTACTTTTCTTCTTTTTTCTTTTTTATCATCTTTCTTTTTAATTTCTCGCTCTCTTTGTTACTTTCTCATCGTTATCTCTTTCTCCCCGATTTTATTAAACTCCTCGACGAACTATTTGAAATTTGTAACGAACTGATATCAACGATTAAAATAAAAAAAAATCTCTTTTGAAATTGTACGTACAACTATCACGTAGGCACCTATGGGTAAATATATATATATATATATTTCTTGCAATATATAGAAAAAAGTATGTCTTTCCGTTTACTTTTAAATCAAACAAAATTCCCAATGTGACACGCGAAATAAGATAAGAATCACAGACATTGGATAAACAAGTTTTCTCTCCCTCTTTCTCTCTCTCTCTCTTTCATACTTTCTAGGAAATAAGAAAAGTTATATATATATATATATATATATATATATATATATATATATACACAGATAATGATGGAAGAACTCTTGAGACTTTCTCAGCTGTACACATTAGAGGAAGGTGTGCGAGCGTAGGGTTTCGCAAGGGTAGTCTTCTCTTTCAATTACTGGCGCAACTACGAAGAAGTTTCTTGTGCCACGTGACTGGAATATCTCGGATCCACTTATTATATTCTTACCGAGACACGGGAAACGACACGCGGTTGCTTCGTTGACCTTCCTCCATGATAATTAGCGGTAGTAGTTCGTCGGGAGTATACGATGGAGTATACCGTAAGCATTTTTTTTTTATCTTTTTTATATTTTTTATCTTTTCTTCTCTTTCTTCTTTTATTTTTTATTTTCTCTTTCTTTCCTTCTTCCGCTTCGCAAATTTAATCAATCGAATCAATCTTAGAACGATTTGTTAGAGAAACGAAATAATATAACTCATCCTCGAATAAAGGATATCAATTCTTTCTTGAAAACGAATCTCAGTGAACTAATTAAAACGTCGATATTAATGACGATTATCTATTATGTAATATATAAATGAAAACGTTAGAATCGATATTATATGCAATAATCGATTCTCATATTTATCGTTTTGTTTCGTCTTTCTCTTCGTTTACCAAGTCAATTAGTGATATATTCATTTAAAAGAGTTATCGAAGCTGTCGTTCCAATATCAATGCTTATCGCCATACGATACAAATTTTATTTTTATTTCTTTTTCTCTTTCTATAATCGAACGTTCCGGCTTCGACGAGTTTAATCAGCCGTTCAAATTAATTGTGAAAATAAATCTCTATCGATCCGTGATATATTATTTCATTCCAAAAAAAAGTACAAAATAGAAGAAGAGGAAGTTGAAGAAGAAGAAGAAGAAGAAGAAGAAGAAGAAGAAGAAGAAGAAAAAGAAGAAGAAGAAGAAGAAGAAATCCATTTTTAATTCGAAACATTGTATTTCAGTTAATGGATTCGTTTCTCATTTTCATGGAACCCCGACCGACATACAGAGAGACGTTAAAACATTGCCAAGCAGTTTCTAACGTTGATCGACGAGAAGGCAAAATTCTACTCGATCCCCCTTTTTCCTATGATACTACAAAGTTAATAAATCAAAGGTTGAACGTGAAAATGTCCGGTTGGAGTTTTTACTATCCGGGCTAGATTTCATTAGACCGACAGAAAGAAAGACAGACAAATACACAGATAGACGGACAAACTGACAGATACATACATACGTATATACATACATATATACATAGACAGACGGACATCATCTATATAGATATAGAAAAAAAGAAAGAAATTGAAATAATCGCACATAATACGTAGTAATTAAACATAGGTATAATTCTCTTTAATTTTATTTCTATTTCTATTTTTAGTTACTCGGACGATAGTTTGCCATTTCGTAGACATCGTTAACTGTATACCTACACCGCATCTCGACTAATCGTAAAGACCAAATGTAATCTTTTGGGGCTGCGGAAGTGGGTACGGGTTGAGATAGTAAGGGGAGGATGACGGGGGTGGGGTGAGGGTGGAGAGGGGGGCGGTGAGAGAGTAAAGGTTGGGGAACGGGGGAAATTAAAAACGGTATATCCCGCATTCGCCTCCATCGTGGCTGCAATGTCGCCGCAGTGATTACGGCAGTTACTACGATTCTCTCAGTGTAATAGTGTTAGTTCTACGAGTTAATGGAGTGCGGTATCGTGCGAGAGACTTTAATGAAATTTCGGCGGGTTTTCCGGTTATGCGCACGCTCCTACATACGAGTGTATTCCCTTTTCGAAGGTAGATAGTTGCGAATATATTATAAGTTCTTTTTTTATCTTTTCTTTGTTCTCTTTTTTTTCCTCTTATAAAAAAAAAAAATTAACAAATTAAAAAAACAAAATTATTGATAAAATCTCGATGATTATGAAAATTTGAAATCTTATGTATCCTATAAAGGAGGATGAAAAAGATATGATATATATATATATATATATATATATATATATATCATATTATTATATTATTGTATTATACTATTGTATAATATAAGACGAATAATTAGAAAAGAAAAATGAGATATGGAAAGAATGAGACACTTTTTTATTTGGGAGCCTGGATTAGGAAAAGAAACGAGCCGTACCGTTCGGAGATACGTAAGGAAGATTGCACTTGCCGAAGAAAATTGCATTCCTTTGCGCTCGAGTTGTGCCACCGTAAAGGACACAAGGAAAGATGTTGGTTTGAGAGGTAGAAGAAGGAATAGGAGATACAAGGTAGAGGGAAGAGAGGAGGTTTAGTTCTCGGAACACACTTTATTATTACTCGTTTAGAACTAAAGCCGAGCTCACAGGGGGAGGGTCTCGTTAGGAAAATTCTCTGTACTTTGCACGAATGAAAATTATAACGTTGAAAATTATAACTATTAAAAAATGGAAGGAAGGAAGGAAGGAAGGAAGGAAGAAGGGAGGAAGATTAAGTGAAAGTATTTACTGGTCATATAAAAGAAAACTATATCTATATATTTTTTTTCTTCCATTATTCACGTATATTCCACCGATTATACTGTCTGTCTGTCCACTTATACTATTGTACTTTTCTCCTTTTCTTTCTGTCTTTTTATTTTTGTTCTCTCTTTTTCTCTCTCTCTCTCTCTCTTTCTTTTTTTTATTTTTTTCTTTTTCCTTTTACTTTTTTTTTTCTTTTTTTTTTTATTCCGATCCTCTTAACGTTACCACGTACGACGGCAGCCGCAAAACTTTCGTCGTACATTTTCCTGGTATCCCCGCCTCTCCCTCCCTTTTCCCTCCTCCTTTTTCTACGAATCGATAATCAACCTCGTCGTTCTTCCATATCGATCTTTCCTTCGTCGTTACGAAATTTCCATTATCATTTTCTCTAAAATCGAAGTTCTCTCGACCTCTTAAGGATGATCCTTCCGCGTTATTTTGTAGGAGATCCTCTTTATCATCGTATCATATCTCTAAGAGAAACTCTGATTACGATTACCGTTCTGATTATTTTCAAGATTTTATCGTATCTATGACAAACAAACGCTGATACGTAATTATGGGATACACAGGATGGGAGGGATGTAAAAGGGATTTGTAGTTTTACGATATGAAAAAGAAAATGAAAAAGAAAAAGAGAAAGAAAAAGAAAAAAAAAAAAGAAAATGAAAATGAAAATTAAGAAAGAAAGAAGAAATGAAACCTAGGAAAAGAGTAATTGATGTTTTTTTCCTTTTTTTTTTTTCAAATTATCTACTAATCATCCGTTACATATCCTGAGATAATATTTAATAAAAATGAAAAAAAAAAAAAAAAAAAAAAAAAAAAAAAAAAAAAGGATTTGTTCGAGCGAAAAATCTTACTAAATTCCTTCAAAATATTAAAATGCTCGCGATACAAATGTTCCCTGTTTGTTCCTTAATTCGTGTTAAACACAAAGACAAGCTCGTCTCCGAACGTGCCGCATCCGAAGCCAACTCGACCCAATCACCCCTTTACCCGACCCTCTTCGCTAGTCAACCCGCCTTTCTCCATCTCTCCATACCTTGTAAGTTTCGTTGGGAAAAGGAAGAGTTGGAATGGTTTGGGTAGCAACAGAAGGGAGAGAAACGACGGCTGTTTCACCCTTTGCCTCGGCAGCCTTCGTCTAACGAGTGTTTGGCAAGAACTTTGACCGGGCAGCCATACATCAGTACGTCTTCCATGTTAACGGGATATACACGTACACATATATATATATATATATATATATATATATATATATACATATATATGTATAATACAGTAGAGACATATACTTGAAGCTATATTCGTATAGTTATACTCGTAATCCATGGAAAATCGACCGCACTCAGCTGGACAATCGTAAATTGCCAGGGCCGTCGACGTACTTGCTACTTAAGTAATGAGCAAAACTTCATCCACGATGAGTCAGATGAGAAGCGATCGTGCACTTACGCAAATTAACGATGCTAATTAAAAGAAAAAAAGAAAAGAGAAAAAAAAAGAAAAAGAAAAAGAAGAAAAAGAAAAGAAAGAAAAAAGGAAAAAAAAGAGAACAGGAAAAGAAAGAAAGAAAGAAAGAAAAAAGCAAGCAACTTGTTCGACGTAAAAAAAAAAAAAAAAAAAAAGAAAAAAAGAAAAAAGAAAAAAAGAAAAAAAAGAAATCTAGTTTTAAGGAAAACGAACGAAGGATGATGTGGAGACTAGTGAAAAGAAAAATTGAGAAAAGACGTGACCTTAGATACGCTATTTTCTTGATGGAAGGATCGCGTACGGTGCAGCTGTCCGCATAGTTTCGCGTGAGTGAGTGAGTCAGTGAGAGAGAGAGAGAGAAAGAGAGAGAGAGAGAGAGAGAGAGAGAGAGAGAGAAGGAGAGAGTGAGGTGGAATGTGGAATACGACCGACAGGTGCATCGATGCGATGCAATGCGCGTGCAGAGGCACGCAAAGCGTATTGTCGTTACATCGGAAAGCTGCTCACGCACGCGATGGGATAATATTGTCTTTATGGGGAGCAAACCGTCTGCTAAAATTACACCTTAGCTCTTGTATGTTTTAGAGAGAAAAAGAAAGAGGAAAAGAGGGACGTAAAGAGAGAGAGAGAGGGAGAGAGAGATGAAAAAGCAAAAACGTGCAAGTACAACAGAGAAAGAGAGAAAGAGAGAGAGAGAGAGAGAGAGAGAGAAAGTGATAAAGAGAGTTCATTATTTCACAATAAAATAACAGCTTGCATGTAATGTAAACAGAAAAAAATGTTCGATCGTTAAACTTAATATTTTTACATGTTTAATAATATCTTTTAATTTTTATTTTGTCCTTTTTTTTCTCATGGAAAGTATTGAAAAAAATGTGTTTACTTCGTCCAAGGTTATTAATGTAGGTCAAAGCAAATAGGAAATAAATATAAGATCTTTTTTGAGTTTCCTAAAAATTTATTTGATCACATATAAAAGTAAAGTTTCACACGACTCCGATAAAACGTTCGAAAATCATTGGTACGGTTCGAGCGAAATCCTAATTAGCGTTATACAATTCAATTGGATAGGTACTTTTTTTTTTCTTTTTCTTTTTTTTCTTTTTTTTTTCTTTTTTCTTTTTTTTTTTCAATTAGTCGAATCATACACGGGCGAATCATTGACATTACTCCCGGAGAAACACGTTTATACTTATACAATTATATTGTCCAATTTATCGATGCTCTCATTTTCAAATGTAACATAAATAACGCAGATATGCGATGTGGCGTAAAAGTAATTGGATTAATTTTGTTAAAGGCGATAATGAATTTAGTTGGATTTTCTATAGTATTTAATGTACGTTGATTTATTGTGATATTAATTACTGATTGTTGCTTATTTATACCTAACGTTTACGGTAAATTAACCGACGTTTTCTAACAGAATTCTAGCCTTTTAGAAACATTCGCATACGCGTAAATGTTTATTTGTTTTCGTAAAAATGAAAATCCTAGAATTATAAAAAGTTTACGGTAAAATTTTATACGTTATAAATCTCGCATTACTTTTATGCTACACCACGTATTACACTTAAACTAACCTGGCAAGTATATCTATGAAAAAGAAATAAAAAAAAAATAAAAAATAAAAAATATATGAAGTAAAATGAAAGACATACTCCTTCTGGTACACTCCTTTACTTTGATAAAAAGTTTCTTTATAATTTGAGAAAGAGAGAGAGAGAGAGAGAGAGAGAGAGAGAGAGAGAGAGAGAGAGAGAGAGCAAAAAAAAAGACAAAAGGAAAAGAAAGATGAGAAGCGTAAGAGAAAAGCAACCGAGTTATAACACAATAAGGAACTGTCTTTCTGCTTATATCCTTTTGTTTACAATGTAACTACCAAGTATTATATATCTAGTATCACCACGATTCACACCTCCGATCAATTTGTTAGTCCGTGGGATAAAGATCGTTCTACCTTCGTCACGGTCACTCATTTATCACCGATTTCTTAACGTCACATTAGCGTTCGTAAGAGATTTTTCTTTTCCTTTCTTTTTTATTTTTTATTATATATATATATTTTTTTTTATACGCTTTTGAAATAAAATCGTGTAGGATACACGACGAGCATATTTAGTTTCCAAAGAATCGTAGATCTCATAGACGTCCTCGAGTTAGCCTGAAACAAACGAGACGAGATCGATAATAATTTTATTCATTATTTTCCTTTCCTTCCTTTTTTTTTCCAATTCTATTTATTCTTTCGAATTCTTCGTTAGAGATAAAAAAAAAAACAAAGAAAAAAAAAAGAAAGAAAGAAAGAAAGAAAATTTAAATTCGTAATACGTAACCGATGTACAGATAAAAATATATATGATCTCAAAAGCGAGAACGTATAAACAAGAAGGATTCGTTATCGTTTCCCGTCTCGAATAGAGAGAATTTATCCAGATTTATTCGAAACGCATAATGCATAATGGACGACCTACTTTTCCATCCTTCGATCTCTAACCGAAGCGAGCTTATAGCGAAGCACATTCTAGCGAGATAGAAGCAGATGGATAGATGGGATAGATAGATAGATCGATAGATGGATAGATAGATAGATGGATAGATAGATATATAGATAGATAGATAGATAGATAGATAGATAGATAGATAGATAGATAGATAAATAGAGGCCCAAGCAAGACCTGGGTGCTTTTAAAGTTTGCAAAGCTCTTCGACCTTTTCAAGGCGGATCAAATGCGGGAGTGCGCGACGATCGGACAAATAAAAAGCTCGCCCGGAGCTTGTGCGAAAATGCGAAGTTCTCGTTGGTAATGGTTCCGGATAACGACGTTTCCCTGCACTCTTGATCGAAATAGGAGCTTGAGTTTGCGAGGAGAAGTAGGAATCCCTTCTTCAAAGTGTGCACGCCAGCCACGCTATCGTAGGTCGAAAGCAAAGCGAAGCGAAGCTTTCGAAGTCCCTTCTAGGTTCCTTCCTTCGAGGTTACGGCGTACCAAAGCCTTCGTTACCTACCATCACTATAGCTACTCGATTCACTATAGGACTCCAAAAGCACACGCGGAAGCGTCTTGCGGCTGAGAATGCAATTTCTAGCCTCGACTAAGGCTAAGTACCATCTTATACTATCTTATACTACTGAGTACTATGTATCTACACGCATAACTGACGCATAGCTTTTACGGGATATCCTGCAGAATATTAGGGTGTAATTATTTGTAAAATGCAATTTTAAATGAAACGTAAAATGCAATGAAACTTAAAACGATAGGTATTATTGTTACTATTAAAGTTTCTACTTTTTTGATCATTTTTCTTTTGTTCTTTTTTTTCTTTCCTTTCACGAAATCTTTATATATATAACAACTATATACTATTTAATTTTTATATGCGTATTTTGAAAAAATTGTACACGAATCGAAAACGAGTCCCGTTTGAAGGATACAGCATAGGCACATAAATTATGGAACAAGGGCAAAATAGGTATGTACCTCCGGAAAATTCAATGACGAAGAACGGGGATGAAGTGAACTTTCGCACCGTATCCCGGCCATTGTTTTAACGCACAGCGGTTTCCCTTCCGCCACGGGTTTCCACTAAATTACGTTCATAATTTTGCTGGTATTTCGTTAATTCCTGGCTATCTTGAAATATTCAATGAGGATCTCGAGTTATAATCGTGCATGATGAGAATGATGATGACGATAATTAGATAAAAAAAATGTGTTTGGATTCGTATGTAATAAAATTGATTGAAATAAGAAATAGAGAGATAAGGAAAAAGAAACAGAGGGAGAGAGAGAGAGAGAGAGAGAGAGAGAGAGAGAGACAAAGATAAGATAAAAACGAAAGGAAGAGAGGAAGAGAGAGAGAGAGAGCAAGAAAGAGACAGAGAAAAAGAGTGAGTTGCTTTGAAAAGGCTTCTGATGCTTTCAAAAACGAGTTAATCCGATTCGTGTGCAACCGGATGGACTTTTTCACATCGTTTTTGAGTAAAAATGTAAGAGTTGAAAGTCTTAGAAGAAGGAACGAAACGACGTCAAAAGAACAAAAATCTAAAAATCTAGAATATCGTGTAGGCGTGTGAATTTAGTAAGTAATGTGTGTGTATGTACATATATATATGTATATATAAATATAATAATGGTATGTTAAAATTTATACAACATTTATATGAATCAGATCAAAAGCGGAATCATGAGTGCGATATCAAAAACTAGAATATATACGATGATAACTTTCTCCCTTGATTCATAAATTTTTATTACTTTTCGAGTCATTTCGAGGAAGAAAATGAAGTGTGCTTGGACTAATAAATGAACTGTTTTATCCACATGTGCAAGCGCGTTCCGCGATGTCGCGTAAACGAATGCAAAACGAATTAACAAGCAACTGTCGCCCCTCATTATCTTTTTCTCTCTCTCTCTCTCTCTCTCTTTCTCTCTTCTCTATCCTTTCTCTATTCATAAAAATGATAAAAAATGAAGTACATCCGTTCTAGAAATAATTCGACAACCTGATTCGAATCCAACTCCTCGTATAATCAAATTTTCTCAAATTTTCTGCTTCAATGGAGACGTCCATAAAATACGAACGTATGTACATTTGTGTTTAGAATATCAACGAAATAATAACGTCAATGAATGGAATAAGTTAACACGTTGGAATATCGGAAACATCGATGATATGGTAATAATTCGAATAATAAAAAGAAAGAAAGAAAGAAAGAGAGAGAGAGAGAGAGAGGATAATAATATGAAGGGAATAAAATTGCAAAAAATGCTTGTTTACCTAAGAAAAATAAGTGAAAAATAAATGAAAAAAAAAAAAAAAAAAAAAAGATAGAAAACAATAAAAAAATAAGAAGAAAAAAAAATATAATGACGGTGTAGTAGCGTATTCTTCCTTCCTCAGGTTCTGCTTCTGGCGATGCAAGGGGCACAAAGGAAAGCAAGTATAAGGCTTCCTCCAAGGATCAGGACGATCATAAATAATGTCGTCCTCGTGGTCGACATAACGCGTCCCGGTACGAGTCTCTTTATCGCCGGTAACTCCGCGACTTCCTTCGGTGTTAGACCCAATCTTTTGGCCTTTGCTATCAGATATCTCAGGCGTCGTGATGCCTTCTCGCAGGACATTCTTGTCGTCCTTTCTTCACCGGCCGACGAGTTGTCTAACGATCCCATAACGCTCCCGAGGCTCCAACGTTAAGACTCGTGCTCATAATAACGATTTTACTGCGAACATTCAAAGTATTCCCGATTATTTTTATGTTTTAATCGACATTTTTTAATCGCGATGACGATCAATTTGTTTCTTTTCTTAAGTATTAGCAAGAAACATGAAACCTTTTGAAAATTTTCCCGTTTGCTCGTAAGCCAGGATGGAGGGGAGAGGGGAGGGGAGGGAAAGGAGAGGATTAGGCCCTTTTAGCAACAAATTTATCGACAGAAATTCATATTCATTGGAAGTAATTAGTTACGATTATTAATTGTTAATTAAAATTGTATCGAATTATCGCGATTGAAAAGATACGTCCGTTAGACAAACAATATTGGCACTTCGTTCTTCCAATTATCATTTCTTTCGGTTTCGTGGATATGCGTGTCGATATCTACACGAAATTCCTCTTAAATTTACTTCGACGTTACTCGAACGTACGGGAACCTGAGAAAATTGTAATTGCCCGTTTCCATGAATAATTCAACGAGAATTCGAGAGCGAAGAGAATTCGAGAGCGAAGAGAATTCGAGAGAGAGAGAGAGAAAGAGAAAGAAAGAGAAAGAGACTTTCGTATGCGAACTTTCAGACTGCAGCTGTACGCGCATTAAAACCTTCGCCAGCAGAAATGAATTAAGTTTTGTCTTTGAGGCCGCCCTATCCGTGTAGTCGGAGGATTACATCGTCGGTAGTGTTCTTATACCAGGAAATTACCGTGAATTATATCTAGTACCATTACCGTTACCACCCGCGCTTAGACTGGACTTTCACGTTTGCTACCTGTTCGTTTTACCATTCTCTTTCTTCCTTTTGGTTCGCGACGGCGAAACTTTAAATTACACTTACGGCTACCTCATAAAGTGCGTCCTTTATGAGACACATGAAAGGGCGTTCTTTTTTTCGTAAGAGGAAAAACGAGCAAGCAATAAGTTAAAGATAATTGCAATTTAATATTGTTCGATTTTCGAGAAATTATTGATATAAGTAAGTGCGAGTTAATGTATACAATGTGTCAAGTAGTACAAGTCAATGTAGATAATACAAGTCCACGCAAAGTAGTATGTGTCAATGCGAAGTGGTGCGTGTCAACGCGAAGTGATACGAATCAATGAAAAGTGGTACGAGTCGACGAAAAAGTAGTACGAATCAATTGAACGAATGAAAGTTAACACTAGAAGTTAAGTACCAGAGTCAACGCGAGAGTAGTAAAAAAAAAAAAAAAAAAAGAAAAAAAAAAAAAAAGAAAAAAAAGAAAGAAAGAAAGAAAGAAAGAAAGAAAAAAAAACGATTTCTCACGGCGTCTTTTCTTTTCTTTTTTCTTTTCTTCTTTTCTTTTTTTTTTTTTTTCTTGTTTTTAAACTTCGACCGAACGTTTAAAAATTAATGAAAAAAATTGTAACAAACATAGGTACTTCGGAACGAACGACATACCGATCTTTCCGTGCATCGATATATTTCGAGTAAATTCCCAATAATTTGTCACACATACTTTGACACGCGAAACGTACACAAGATCGTAAGAGATCGCTTTAACACTTTTCCACGTGAGATTATTCGAAATTAATTTTTTTCTTGCTTCGAAACAGTTCATTTATTACACTTAACGATAACTATCGAACGATGATGATATCTTATCCACTAGGATTTGAAATTAGAAGAGAAAACACGTGTTTAACTTATTAGAGATTCGAAAACAAACGTTGCGCTCTCAGTGGACGTCGCGACGCATACTGACGGAGCAGCGAACTCGTCGCGACGCTTTATGAGACCACTACCCTTCCGTACCACCCCCGTCACACCTTATCCTCTCTCTTTCTCCCTTTCACTCTCTCTCTCTTTCTCCCTCTTTCTCTCTCCCTCTTTCTCTCTCTTTCTGACTTACTCACTCTTCTGTCGACGCATTGCGCGGCGCGAAATGTTCGAAATTTAACACTCCGTCGTTCAACTTTTTTCCGAGGAAAAAATATCTTTTATGCGTTCCTTTATGATTTAATCTTCAGCGAAAATATAAAAACCACAATATATGTATATATATACATATACACACACATACATATATATACATAATACGAGAGATAACGAATAGAATATTCGACGTATTTTTTATTAATTTCGAATTCTTTTATATTGTTCCTTTTCTTTTTCCTTTTTAATTATAATCAATATGAAATGAATAAATTGATCGATATAAATGTTAATTTGTTTAGTTAAATTATTTAATGAAATATTAATATAACATTTCTATTTCGACTTTTAGATTTCTAAATAAATAAAAATAAATATATATATATATATATATGTATTTATATATGCACACACACACACACACACATACATACATCTTTTTATTTATTCCGTTTAATACGCATCATCTTTCATCACACGTGGTAAGAACAGGTGGTGGAACTAAATCAGATAAACGGGGCCGTGCGGTTACAATCTTCGTTGAGAAGATCTTGGCGTACCTGAGAGAATTCTAAATTCGTAGTTACGGTTTTCGTCGAGCCGTTTTGGATAGGGAAGTACCCTCTCTAAAAGGAATAAGGTCGTAGTTGGAAGGGCGCGGAACCGTAAGTACGTCTGGCCCGTGAAATCTCTCGATGTGCTTCGTCCTTTTCACTTGTGTCTCTCTCTCTCCCTTTCTCTCTCCCTTTCTTTCTTTCTCGTTCGATTTTACAACGAACGTAAATTTTACTTTTACGAGCACCGTAAACTCACTTTGATCCTCGAAGTAGGATTATAACAAAGAGGAAAAGAAAGAAAGAGAGAGAGAGAGAGAGAAAGAGTGAAACCGATGAAAATACAATGTCTCCAATGTGAGTTCTCGGAACATTTCAAAGTGTGACGGCGTCAGCAACGTCATCTTCGTTCCTTAGAGTAGTTACTCCACTCGATTTGTGACCGTTCGCCTATTATATTCGAACCGATAAAGAATTTCATGGTACATTAACGGTAATAAATGCCATTTAAAGGATATAAACACGAACAATGTAGAATCGCATTGCCAAAAATAGTATGAACGATTATAGAAAAGAGAAGATTTATTTAAAAGTCACTGTTCTAATTGTTAACGATCGTATCGTTAAGAAGTATTATCGTTAAGAAAAATTTATCCTTTGTAAAAAACCAAAAAAAAAAACAAAAAAGAAACAAAAGAAAACAAAAAAAAAGAAACAAACGAACAAAAAGAAATAAAAAAATATTGTTCTGTTCGACGAACGAGTTTATGTAAAACAAAATCTAACGAGGATTAAAAATATGATCGAAACTTTGTCAAAAGAATTACATACGTAAGTTCTTACAATTAATAGCGAGCGTACAGTTCAGAATTGTACGTTTGTATTAGTAATTGCTCCTATAACAAGAGTTTGAAGGATAGTTTAGATTTTGAAGAAGCGATCGGTCGAAGTAGGTAAAAGGTGGAACCACTCGATCCAGGTTTGCACGATCACTTAATACCACACCTTAGTTGGATATACAAGTTTTCGCAAAGTCTAAAGTTCGTACAGTTGGTAAGTTTTGGATGTACTCCATCTAGTTTGCGCTCTCACTTTTCTTCTTCTCATACTATAGATATCTCCCTTTTCTCTCTCTCTCTCTCTCTCTCTCTCTCTCTCTCTCTCTCTACACATCTTCAACGCACGTTCCTACTTGTATTCAAACATACCTATACCAATAGATAGGTACACTTCTATTCGACACTCTCTCTCACTCTCTCTCTTTCTTATACATACAGACATACACAAATAACAGAGTTTCTCCCGTTGTCCCTTTTCCATTCCATTCTATCGCACTCTCACTCTTCAGAGTTAGACTCTTGAGGTTGAAAGTTTCATTCAATCAAGAGTGGATGCGGACTCCATTCTCAAGACTACCGACACAACATCACCCTAGAAGAATTTTACCAACTATAAAGGTATTTCGTTGACTCCTGAAAGAGTAAAGGAATTATGGTGGTGGATGTTAAATGAGAAAGCGGATGAATGAAAGCTATGAAGAAAAGAAAAGTATAGAAGAGAAAGAGGGCGACTTATATGTCATAGATAGAACGATAGAGCGTGAGAAATCTCTCGCGAAAGTTAATTTTCCAAGGAAAGCTTAGGTAATTTCATTCAACTACGAGCGATCCAAAGTTTTGCATCGAATCACTGCACCTTCTCGCCTAAGGTGGATGCTTAACGTTATTACGAGAAAGGAAGCGGCCGATAAACTGCATCGAGAGAAAGAGAAGGAGAGAGAGAGAGAGAGAGAGAGAGAGAGAGAGAGAGTATTTACGTCCGTTTTCCCGTAGTTAACTTGGGATAAGCGTAAATTTCCTGTCGTGTCGTCTCGTTTCTACTCCCAAGAACTTTTCACCTCTATACGGACGATCATGCGATTACGATGCTTAAATGATATAAGCTCGGCTTCTTAATACGCTTTTAATTGCCGTTGCCAAAAGAAGGAAAAGTTTTCCTCGAAGCGACGTAAATATCTTACCATTTATTAAAATAGATTAATAACAATTTTATTTGATCGTACATTTTATTAAAATGTAATATATTATATCGTAAAGTAATTTAACGAGATGATTTTATTTTAAACGTGGTATTAAACGAGACTAAAAGAAAAATCGTGAAAGAGTACCTGACAACGTAAAATACCGATAAGAGAGTGTTCATACGTCCGTGAGAATAGGCTAAAATGTAACGGGAAAAGAAGAAAATAAAATGAGACGGGAGATGTAATTGCGTACGGAACAGCGAGTCCAATCAGACGTTCGAACGAGCAGAAGAAAATTTTACGATCGAGAAAAAGGGAAAAAAAGAAAAACAGAGAGAAGAAAAAAAAGAGAGAGAGAGAGAGAGAGAGAGAAAGGGAGAGAAAGAAAGAGAAAGATAGAGGATACTGAGAGTAGAAAAAGTGAACGTTCGAAAAGTTGAAAAAGAATTTTTTGAGCGGTTTTACCACCAGATCGCGGCGATAACTTTTCTTCTGCTTTTGATTGCTATTTCTTCTAGCACCTTTCTTTCTTTCTTTTTCTTTCTTTTTCTTTCTTTTTCTTCCTTTTTCTTCCTTTTTCTCTCTCGTTCTATTTTTTCTTTTTTTTTCGCTTCGAAACACGAAGCAAAGCAAACGAATCGTTTTCTTTGTAGGTATATTCTGTTTAAAAAAAAAAAATCATTCATTTGCCGTATAAAAGTCAAGCGGATTCTCAATTTTCACGATCTCTCTCTCTCTCTCTCTCTCTTTTATTTCAAGTTAAATGTATTTTTCTTAGAACTTCCTACGATAAGGAGAAAAGGATATAAGGTAGTTGAAAAAAAAAAAAGAAAAAAAAAAACAAGAACTACATCGTTGCTAGAGTTGGCGTTGCTTAATTAAAAGAGTAATTAAAGTCTATTCGTTTGCAGGATGCATTCGAGTAAAAGTAAATATAAGCGGATAGATTAGATGAGATAAATACGATACCTTGAGAAAGATAGAAAGAGAGAGGAGAAGAGAGAAAGAGAGAGAATGAGAAACAGAGAGAAGAGAAGAGAAAAGAGAGAAGGAAGGAAGGAAGGAAGGAAGGAAAGAAAGAAAGAAAGAAAGAAAGAAGGAGACAAGAAGAAAGAAAGAAACTGTGGCGCGTGAAATAAAGGGAATGAAAAGTAAAGAGGTAAAAGTACTGCTTGAAATTAGAAGGAAGTAAAAGAAATGAAAGCAGGCCGCTGAAAGAGAAAAAGCCTAAAGAAGAGGGTCACTGATGATGGAGAATGAGTGAAATTAGCTAACCTCGAATAAAAAGGATGAGAGAGAGGGAGTGTGTGTGTGTGTGCGAGAGAGAGAGAGAGAGAGAGAGAGTGATAGGGACGAAAGGGGTAGTATAATCCAAAAGTTATATAAAAACTCTTCTTCTGCTACTTAACAGAAGAAAGTAGGGGAGAGACTGTGGAGAAAAAGTAAAAAGACTTAGAAAGGCACGTAGGTGGGATTTAAGGCAAAAGAAGGGCAGTAAGGTCTCGTGAAAAAGAGAGCAAACCACTCAACGTACTCTTCTTTGGACTCTCCTCTCACTTGACTTAGAGCTAAGGAAGTCTAGTAGTACTTTTGAAGTATCGATGGATCGAGCTTACATACACAAAAAGCAATACGGATAGCAAAAAAGATTATAAGAGAAAGAGAAAGAGAGAGAGAGATATTACATGTATTGGGAATCATGAAAGGAAACAACGTTCAACGTTAACATCCTTTAAAAAAGTTTCTCTGGAAGAACAAACAAATCATATATCGCGTTCTTCTTGCATTTGTTTATTTTCTCTTTAGAAAATAAGGAAGAGTGGTATCGATGTGTCGTACGTTCAATTAGAAATTCAAACAAAGGGATTGGAGCGTCATTGATAAAAGAAAAAGAACGTTAATCGAAAGCTTCTTCTCTTCTTTCTGTCTCTTATTTTTTTTTCTTCTTTCTCTCTCTCTCTCTCTCTCTCTCTCTTCCTGCCGCTCTTCTGTTTACCAGAATCGTGTCCCACGAGTTACATTAATCGGACGTAACAAGTAGCAGAAGGGTCTCGCTATCCCATTTACGAATTTGTCATAGGATTACATGTGTATTTACGTAAGTAAGGAATATAATGAGGCCTTGCCAGTTGTTTGCAGATTTATCATGGGATTACGTACATATTTACAAAGAGGTACGCAAGTAATTTCAAACGAGGGGTGGCTTGTGTATCAGGGTTCGAAACAAACGAACCAACGTACGAACGAACGAACGAACGAACGAATGAACGAACGAACGAACGAAACAACAAACGGGACTGTTAGAAACGGGCTCCTAAGAGTTACCGTGCCAACCGAATCTGTTCATTAGCATTTCGCAGTTAACAGGAAGTTCAAAGTTACGACGGAACGTAGCAATTAATTACGATGGCAGTGATACAGTGTAATCTAATATCATAAATAATGGCATCCACTGGCTTTCCTACAGTACCTACAATTATTTACGGGAGATCTAATTTTCTGTGTATCCCTATCTCTCTCTTTCTCTCTCTCTCTCTCTCTCTCTCTCTCTCTCTCTCTCTCTCTTTGCGCTATAAAATTAATAAAACTTAAAAACATAATGGTTAAATAAAAAGAAATTGGTAGTGGATAAATGAATGAAATTAAACAGTCCCATCACATTGATTGTAGTATGAGGTTCCAATCAAGTTCGCCAGGCGAGCCTATTTATTTTCTATCGAATTACCAGGGTACATACCAATTATGTAAACAGACATGTAATTCCGTTCACGGTTGGCCGATAACGAAAGTGGACGACTCGTTTCGTGATAAAAGTTGTAGTGATACCTAAACGGGATTTATTAAAATAAAAGGAATGAAAGAAAATTATTTTTGCTCACTAAACGAGATATAAATTTTTGAATAATAAAATTTTTCTTTTGAAATAATCATTATAAATATATTTCAATGAAAATGATTAAACCAAAAATCTTACATTACGTTACATTCGAAAATATTATATATAATTTCATAAAAATACGTTGAAATATGTAGCTACATATTTAACATTAAATTCAAAGAGAAATATAACGCTAAAAACGAACTGGTAATGGTAGATGAATAATTTTATGCGGACATAGTAACATTTTCCGTAACTTTATCAAATTTCGACGAACCTTACATATAATGCGAGCCGTGTAAAGAGAATTCATTGTATCCCTTAAGTAATATCATAATCACATAAAAGCGAAACGAAAAGGGTTGGTTAATGCACGAGTATATATGTATATAATGCGTAAGGAACTATTCGAATCCCAAGGAATTTAGAAAAGAAATGAAAAATGAATGAAGGGAGGAAGGAAGAAAAGAAAAACAAACGTATCAAAAAATGTCAATTACATTAATTTAAAAAAATCTCTCGAACGATATATCTACTTAATTCTTTTCCGAAATAAAAACACAGATCACGTTTGATCTCGTTAGTTAATTAATCTATTTAATTTACTAACTCGCTCTTGTTCGCAATAGAAGACGAAAGGGTCGAAGTTACAGAACAAAGATTTCCTTAAAGCGAATCGTTGAAATTGGCCCGATTCCCGTATACGAACGGACGGGATTTAATTGAACAAACATTGAACAACCCTAGGGCACTTTCGTTCGAGTAGAGTGTTGGTGCCATCGACAACCGACAATTCTAAATCCTGAAAAAAATCAGGAAAGGAGAGAAGAAGAAAGAGAAGCCAGGGGGAGAGAAAGAGAGAGAGAGAGAGAGAGAGAGAGAACAAATAAGAGAGACGTAGAAGGACGAAAATCAGGAAGGAAGAAGAAAGGATAGAGACGAGGGATAGACGAGTCGTGTTTGCAGTCCTTGTGGCAAACGCTTCTCGAGCTTCCGCGGCATGAGACATAAGTGCAACTCGATTTGCATATTTAACTCGACGAGCGTACTGAACCGACTGCAGAATCCACCCTTTCCAGCCCTTCACTACCCTTCCCTCTCTCCCTCTCTCTCTCTCTCTCTCTCGAAGTAGCTCGTGCAACGTGGTGCTGCCAGGATTCGATTTACTTGCAATCATGCCACGGATTAATTAGTTCGCTCAGGCATAATTGCAGGCACTGAATGTATATATATATATATATATATATATATATATATATATATATATATTCACATATATATATATATATATACATACATACCTATGTGTAAGTACGTACGTGTGTGTACGAATATATATACGAGAAAGAGAGAGAGAGAGAAAGGGAGGGAGAGAGAGATGAAGGGATGAGCCAGTTTGGCGTGCGAGAACCACGCTTTCGTCGTTCCTATCCCTCCACCTACGTATGTTTACACATTATGTATGCAGTAACAGGCGGAAAGTTCGTTAGCACCAGCGGTCTCGGCAGTTGAAACGTGGCTTTAGAAACGAACGATCAGAAGTACTTGGATTATTCGGCTATCGATATCGGGATGTCATTCAATCATCGAATTTCACGATCTACATTCCCGTTCAATTCAAGCATGACTAGAATAAATTTGAGAATCGTTCACAAAATATTTCGTCGGAGCTAGGAAGGCGGGTGGCGAAAAAAATGAAACAAAAAAAAAAAGAAGAAGAAGAAAAAGAAAAAGAAGAAGAAAAAAGGAAGAAACGCAGTCTAACTTTATCGATGGAGGAGACGAGATCGAGCTCTATCACGAGTTATCGATAAAAGGGAAGTTTCCATTCGAGTTTAGTTCGGATAGAGGAAGACGAGAGGCAAGTTCATAGCATCCTTGAGCTTAACTCGAGAGATCCAACAACTTCCGTAGCGACATACAATCGTGGATTGATTGGATAAGTGTATTAACGGGCGACTTACACAGATGGGACATTGTTTACCGGGATGAAGAAACTGATGGATGATAGGTTTTGTATGGCGTCAATGTAAAAAAAGAAACTTCTAAGAAAGGATGTCGTATTTGAGAGAATATACTTTAATCTATACGTACACTCATGAATAAAATTTAATAATTTTTCATTACGACAGGTATATGTACGTTTATATATATATATATATATATATATATATATATATATGTGTGTGTGTGTGTGTGTGTGTATATATGTACATGTATTGTAAATATACATATTTATTCAGGATATAAGGAAGAAAAGAAAAGGATATTTAAATAATTTAATTAAGAAAGAATAAAGAATTGCAAAAGAGAGATACACATTACGTATAAGAACAAGTAGATATAAAGACAAAGAACCGTTCAGAGTAGAAACAGACCATAATGATCTGACGAGGAGTTAAACCAAGTTACACAAATAGAGTGGATCCCTCGGGGGTGGAGAGCGTACCGTTCGGCTTTCTCTTCTGCCTAAGGCACGAGAAAGAACTAGTCGAGGAAGTTCGTTGAGAAGGAAGAAAGACAAAAGCATCGTTGGAAGGAGAGAAGTTGATCTAAGAAGTATAGCGAGGCGACGCGACGCGCCACAAAACTTTTCCACGTCCTTCTTTTCATCGAAATTTACCCGGAGTCATCCTTTAACTTTGCCAGAAGTTAAACCAACGAAAATTTTTCTTTCTCAAAAGAGAAAACGATTTTATACGATACAAAGTAACACCATTTATATATATATATATATATATATATATATATATGGTATTAAAAAAATGATTTTTCTATATTATTATTCCTAAACTTTTAATTATCTTTAGTAACGACGATTCATTAATTCTACAAACGATGATGATGATCGATTTTTTTTCTTTGATTTAACAATTCGTAGAAAATATGTAATAGAGAAGAAACGAATAGCAAGCGTTTGATAATCTTCGTCCATCATATAATCATCTGACGTGTGAGCGGCTTTCATGTCGTGTTGCTTTGAAAGCTAGACCCAGTTGCTGATTGCATATGCATAGAAAGCGAATAACCGTACGCTGCTAAAGTAGGAATATCCGATTTTCATTCGACGACCGGTAACTGACAGACGATTATCGTGGAAATATTCGACCATGTTTAAATTCAATGAAATTTTCGACAAAATTTCACCAAAGCCCGTTACATTTAAATAAATTTATTACTAAATATCTTCCGTTCTAAAATCGACTCCATCTATTCAACTTAATCTTCCAAACGATATTATAATTTTTCTCTGATAAATAATTTCATAATGATATTGAAGAAATCTTGAAGAAAAAATATTTATTAATAAATTTCGTCGAGCTACGAGATTAATAGATACATAGATAAGATACATAGATAGATATTCGAACAGAATATAAAATGCTTTTCCATTTACTAGTTTTAAGTAGTTTATCGAAGATGTGAATCCAATCGCGACTTCCTAGCTTGATCATAAGGATTGCTCAGACTCTATATAAGATGAGACTTCTCTGTACAGACGAGGATTAAATTCGAAATCTGAGAAGATTAGAAAGTTGACACTGTCTAAATTGAACGATTTGTCAATGGGAAAGTAAATTTCTTTGCATTTCGACTTTCGAATTTAACACCGTATGATAAAAGGAATTCATCATAATGTGATTTATTATAATGTAAAGTATTCAAAAGAAAAAAAAAATAAATATATCGTACGCTCTTTTATTAAACGATCAAAGTTATTTATTTTATTTTAACGAATCTTTTATTATGTTTTGTGTACCTATAAAATCGCGTATTATTCAAACTATATGTATGAATCTACACGTTTGAGAATACTAACAGAGAGAGAGAGAGAGAGAGAGAGAATAGGTAATACCATGGAACACGAAATTCAGGCTTTGCATTACACACATCTTTCCAGAATCTCGTTTGGTCCCTTGAAAGAGGCAGATAGAGGGAGGAAAGGCCGCGAGGCATGTGTAAATAATCTTAAACTGTCAAACGCACTTGCTTCAGGCCATCGTTCGTATCGTACGCGAGACGTGTGAAAGGGTGCTTTTCAAGCGTATTGGTGACTACGTAATGTAGTCTACTCCAACGCGATTCGTCGAAGTAATAATGGTCCATCAAGCATCTTTGATATTTAAATATCTTTATCGTAAAATATTTCTACGCGAAGAAATTTTATTCTTACAAATATTTTACCGTGGTATAATATTTAAAATGCCTATGCAATTTTCCTTTTTTCGTTCTTTTCTTTTTTTTTGTTTTTTATTTTATTCTTTATCTTTTTTTTTTTTTCTATTACAAATATACAATCGGTTATAAAATATGTATGTGTTACTATCTAGAAAAAAAAAGAGCAAACAAAAATAAAACGAAACAAAAAAAATGTTAAAACGTTCGTGTTAATCATAAACGTAGAGACACCATAGAATATAGAAATTTACTAAAAAATTATATTTCTACGAATTGGATGAATTTTACATTCGTTAATTAAATCCTTTCTGGCAAAGTATTTCATAAACTCCTAACTTTTGTTTCGCTAACAAGCGAAGTTTCAATAACGAAATCAACACTAATTATGAAAGGATTTCCCGATGCGAGCGGTAGCGAGCATCGCCGTGAAAATTAAAGCAGTAAAAATTAAGAAAAAGGTATCCTCGATCATCCATCGATTCACAGATCGAAAAGAAAAATAAATTATACAATATGTAATTTGTATGAAATCGAAAACAATACATTTTTCTTGTTTCATCATATTAAATAGCCAATACTTGTATTATTTTATAAATGTATGTTGAGTTGATTTATATATACACATGAGTGCCAAAACAAAAATTTTATTGAAATAAAATGGCTTTTATTTATGATTTAAGCCAATGGATTAGCAAAATATTAATATCGGTCGGAAGAAAATCCTTCGGCGATATTCTAAACTGAATGGGATGCAAACTCAAATATCCGTAAACCATTGTTATTGTGCGGATAACACGCTTAACGATTCCCGCTGACAATTCGAACAAGCTATAAATAAATTGTGACGGCTAATGATCCAGGTGCATCGTTATAGCTACATACATGGCTATGTATGATGTGGTAATGACGTTACCTTATTACCCTTCCTATTATGCTCGAAGCAAACAAGGCTTCCTCCGTTCGTAGAACATGCCGCATACATCATCGATGGTCTGTTTCCAATAAACTGTAGCAGCAGCTACTGCCACATCGTTAATCACTCGGAAAGGGATACTAATACCAAAGAGGTGTGTCGAAGAATCTTTAAAAGATCTTTGAAAATTTCTTTAACGACTGATCGATAAAACGATATACGACATATACATGTGCGTGCCTGTTTACATCTGGGTTCGTATGTTTATACTAGTGTGTTTCTAGGTTCATCAACAACACAAACTGAATCGAGACGTGTTTACATCGAATTTAATCACACGAGATTAGACGTATCCTCGCCTTTATCGTGTCACGATTTAGCTTGACAGATTGATAGACGTATTGTCCGTGAGATATCACAAGAGAGTAACATATCGATCTATTTATAACAAATAAAGTATACATTCTGAAATTATGTCATATAGTATTAAATAGATATTTCGGCTTATATTTCTTTTTTTTTCTCTTTTTTTAATAATGGTCGATCTGCAAAAAAAAAATAAATAGAAAAAGAAAAGATAGACGCTTCCTCACACACACATACATACGGGCGACATAGTTTATCGAGAAAGGAGAAGAAGATAGATCGAATTAATCAGGTAAAGGACTGGAAGAATTTAAAAGATTCGTCGGACTCGTTCGATGGTGCACATACTTTTGGCTTTCTGTAAGCACCGAGAGGACGCAATTCCGTATCGTTCAGGAAGATAGACGGTAGTACGATCCCAATATCCCATTGCAAATGGACCATCTTGTTCTCTCCGTCCTAAGCTCGTTGCGCGTACAACATCGTAATGTAAATTAAATCCAATACAGATTATACGAGGATGTAGGGTCGATTGGCCATATATCAATGGATTAAGAGGGAATCGAGTTAATCAACATAATCAGTATTTTCTCTCTCTACCTCTCTTCATCTCTCTCCCTGTCTCTCTCTCTCTCTCTCTCTCTCTCTCTCTCTCTCTCTCTCTCTCTCTCTCTGTTTCTTTACCTATATTGGAATATAAAATAAACGAAATGTCGAAATAAAAAAGATTAATTAAACGTTCTCATTTCTATCATATCACATTTTACCACAATCACCTATATCCAATGGTACGCTATCCTCGTATAATTTCGATTCGGTCGAAGTATATAAAGAGCTCTATTTGGTTAATTACCTTGACCAAGCGAATCGTTACATCAACGATAATTACGCCGTCAAAAGCATTCGTAATTAAAATTCGTCGAGAGCATCGACATGAGCATCGACATCAACATCGACATCAACATCGACATGAGCATCGGCGTAGAATCGAACATTTTTGATTTTCATTGGCTAATTTTCTCAGTCAGTTAACGCTACTTCCGACGTTAGCCCCGTACACACGACTCTTTACTTTCCTATAGCCGTCTCAAAAGGCGCGTGATAGAGAGCTTGGACCAACCTTCACTATCCCCTCTTTCCTCCTCCTATATCCCCTCCTGTACGAACTATAAGGGTTGGAACGTGATTCGAGGCTACAGGCTCATTGACGAAGTGACGTGTAATTTCCTAGAGACATCTACCTACCCTTACGTCAGCTCGATAACTTCTAACGATCATACACGACGCCTATCGTAACTCTTGTTGATCGTAATTTATAAAGATTATTGTGAAAAAGTAGTAGTTGAAATTGTAGATCCAATAAATCCAGCTTCTCTCATGCATAAAATGAAAAAGTACGGATTAGAAAATCTAATAATAGAAGGATAAACGAATGAGAGCAAATTGTGGAGATATTTTTAAAGGTATGAAAAGAAAAATTGGAGAAGAAAGGGAGAGAGAGAGAGAAAGAGAGATGAAAAAAGAAAGGGATGCAATCGCAAAGATCCAACGTGGTCGCATTACTCGCAAGAGGGATAAACATTGGAGAGGTTGGAACTCAATTTGCGAGCTATTTAATTTTCACTGGATATTCATTAGCCGGTTACAAACTCGTTATTACAGGTCGGTGAATCGTTGCCATTTACGTTAGAAGAGAATATTTTTCTGTCCGGCCTCGGCTGATAATTTTTCTGTGAGCTCGCGTGATAATGAAGAATTGTTGGTACGAAAGGAGAATTAATTTCTGCGGGTTTGGAGTGAATAATAACGACACTCGTAGAAATCGATCGAGCAAGGCTAGCCAACCAGTTAGTTCGGTAGTAGAAAATACAGACAGCATTTGGTCGTAAGCAAACACTCCTTTTTCGAATGGAAGTCAACAAACAATGGTTTTAGCGTGGCGAATTCGCTGATTGCCTGCTTTTCGACGCTCTCGATACCTCGCCTCGATGGAATAATGCACACCGTGCCCGGCTATCGGATAATATTTAGAAGTTCGTTACCGAAGTAATTAGAAATGAATTGCATAGAAATTTTCACGATGCAGAGTTCCGGAGTAAATATCGAAAAGAATCGTGTACTTTCAAACGAATCAAATCGAATCGATAAAACGTCCAACATCAAAATAAAATTAATTTGTTATTTGTTAACAATGAAAGAGTACAACAATGATTCATAGAAAGACTTTTCAATCGTGTCAATCGATCAATGTCGTTCGGATGATCGGACATCCGAATTTGAATACGAATTTTGTTTAATGACAAATAAACGAAAATAACACGAAATACTTACACACTTCTAAATAATTTGTTTATTCTAAATATATATATATATATATATATATATATATATATATAAACATGATAAAAATATTATTCAATTTAAAAGAGTACTTACAAAACTGATATATATCGGAACGATTGCATCTTGTAATAAATAGTTCAACAAGCAATTCCTCTTCATTGTCCAATTAAATAGTATTTCTGAATGCGTACCATTTCCTTTCTTATTCTGAACGACACACGGATGGTATTCGATTCGCGAGACACGACGTCTCGTTGTGAGAGATGCCGCGTCGCGACGCGACACAATACGCAATCTCATTCGCATTCACAATAAAGCTGAGTGCATTGACTATAATTCCTGGATCATAATTTCAGTAATAAGTACGAAGGAAATTAAAAGAAAGATCTGACGATTTCTCACAAATCGTAGATTCTGTTTAGTTTTCTTAAAAGGATGAAGAAAAGGAGAAGAATTCTGATCGAAATCAAGGATTCAATGAAAAAATTAACAAATATGCCAATTACTTATAAACGATATAGATAATACTAGCACAAAAAGGAGAGAGAAAGAAAAAGAAAGAGTGACAGAGAGAGAAGAAGAGAGAGAAAGAGAGAGAGAGAGAGAAAAAAAAGAGAGAGAGAGAATGTGAAATGGATAGATGGATAGATAAATGGGTAAGAGTGGATCGACGAATGGATAGGTAGAGAGGAATAGATAAATATAGAGGAAGGGAGAGAGAGAGAGAGAGAGAGAGAGAGAGAAAGGGAGAATAGAGTTGTAAAGGACGACTAGGTGGTTGAACCTGGTTCACAGCGTGTTTCGCGATAGTGATGGATGTGACACGCTGACGCAACGCTCCTACGACAATTTCGAACGATAAAACCAACGAAACGGTTGTCGCTTCCGTCGAGTGACTAAGGTAATTTTGTTTCTGCAGATGCAACCATTTAATCTGAATAAGTTTCCAACAATAATTCGATCGAGATATTTTCCTAAAGATATATTATATCAGTCACGATGAAATTAATATCATTTACAATTGAACATTATCAACGAACGAATTGTACTCGATGAAAAAAAAACAACAGACATTTATAATCTTAAGTTAGAAGAAAATCGATAGAGCTCTGATAGAAAAGATAAATAGGACAATTTCCATGTCTCAATATTTTTTAATGAACAATTATAATTCGATATTTACTTATCTAATGTTATATAATGTTAGTTCTAATAAAAAGAAATATCGATTTTATATCCTAATGAACGGTTTCTCGAAATTCGAGAAGTTCTCTTATGCGATATGTTCAGTATACGACTGATAAGAGACAGAGTCTAAACTTTCGACTCGCTCGATAATTAGTTCGATCGACTTCCGGTAATCAGTAGCACGGTTCGAAACACCTTCTCTCCAAGCTTGTTTCCGCCAATGGGAACGTTAAGCGAAGTGTAATACTTGATGCGGTTGCACGCTCGAAAATAATTCGAAGAGAACCTTATATACTGTGTCTGAGAATGAAGGAAATGTATAAATTGGATTAGATACCATTTCAAATGTAATGAACCGACAAAGCCGATCAAATCGAAAATCCTTTCAATATAGATTTTGTTTTCTTTCCTTATCGTCACCATTTTTCAACCTCCATCATATTTTTATTCCTCTCACTTTCATCTTTTTCCTCTCCTCTTTTTGAGAGGACACAAAAGAAAAAAAAAGAAATAAAAAGAAAAATACTTAAGTACTTTGTTAAGATTAGACGGTCTTTCACAATTCAATCCAGATGTAAACAATTATTGTTAAGAAAAGATTTAAAAAATTTTAATAGATGACAAATAATCAATCAAACAATAAATTTCAAGCAGTAAAGATAATATTTCTCTCTCTCTTTCTCTCTCTTATTCCATACTTGCAGGTTTTAAAAAAAAATTTCTTTCATTATTTAACATTCATTTAAGATATCTAAAACACTACAATGAATTTTATTACTTATTAATAATTACGTAACAAAAATTTATAATAATTAAGCACATACAATTTTCGAAAATATAGATGACTCCTAATAAACTTTATAAAATAATTTTAATTTGATATTATTATATATGAAAATTTTTCACTCGCTGTCATTGTTTTTATGTAATATCAACAAAAAACAAATGCTTTATTCACTTTGATAGTTCACAGTGTCTTTTAGATTCCGATTAGTTAATATAGAAATGTTCTCTTTCCATATGGGATACATTTCTTTTTTTGGGATAAATAATGAATACTTTCGATAATTTTATAATTGCTTAAATAATCTATAATACACATGAATAAATATATTTTGATTAAATATGTATTATTAAAAGTAGAAAACGATCGAGAAATTTAAAATAATTTTAATAAAAGATTCCGATACTTAAAAATTTTATCTCGCGGTTGTTGGCCTTGTGCAATATAAACATAAACGGTCCTTCGATTAACTTTGACAATAACCGAGTTAGTTTTCTTTTGCATTCCGACCAGTACACATCGTCTCGCTCTTTCTAAACGCGGAAACTTAAAAATTAATACTTTTAATAGTTTTTCAATTATTTAAACAATCTCTAGAGTACACGGGGTACAATAAACTAATATTTAAACAATAATACATTCGTTTAAACATTGCAAAGCAGAAAACGGTCGAGAAATTTAAAATAATTTTAATAAAAGATTCCGATACTTAAAAATTTTATCTCGCGGTTGTTGGCCTTGTGCAATATAAACATAAACGGTCCTTCGATTAACTTTGACAATTACCGAGTTAGTTTTCTTTTGCATTCCGACCAGTACACATCGTCTCGCTCTTTCTAAACGCGGAAACTTAAAAATTAATACTTTTTATAGTTTTTCAATTATTTAAACAATCTCTAGAGTACACGGGGTACAATAAACTAATATTTAAACAATAATACATTCGTTTAAACATTGCAAAGCAGAAAACGGTCGAGAAATTTAAAATAATTTTAATAAAAGATTCCGATACTTAAAAATTTTATCTCGCGGTTGTTGGCCTTGTGCAATATAAACATAAACGGTCCTTCGATTAACTTTGACAATTACCGAGTTAGTTTTCTTTTGCATTCCGATCAGTACACATCGTCTCGCTCTTTCTAAACGCGGAAACTTAAAAATTAATACTTTTTATAGTTTTTCAATTATTTAAACAATCTCTAGAGTACACGGGGTACAATAAACTAATATTTAAACAATAATACATTCGTTTAAACATTGCAAAGCAGAAAACGGTCGAGAAATTTAAAATAATTTTAATAAAAGATTCCGATACTTAAAAATTTTATCTCGCGGTTGTTGGCCTTGTGCAATATAAACATAAACGGTCCTTCGATTAACTTTGACAATTACCGAGTTAGTTTTCTTTTGCATTCCGATCAGTACATATCGTCTCGCTCTTTCTAAACGCGGAAACTTAAAAATTAATACTTTTTATAGTTTTTCAATTATTTAAACAATCTCTAGAGTACACGGGGTACAATAAACTAATATTTAAACAATAATACATTCGTTTAAACATTGCAAAGCAGAAAACGGTCGAGAAATTTAAAATAATTTTAATAAAAGATTCCGATACTTAAAAATTTTATCTCGCGGTTGTTGGCCTTGTGCAATATAAACATAAACGGTCCTTCGATTAACTTTGACAATTACCGAGTTAGTTTTCTTTTGCATTCCGATCAGTACACATCGTCTCGCTCTTTCTAAACGCGGAAACTTAAAAATTAATACTTTTTATAGTTTTTCAATTATTTAAACAATCTCTAGAGTACACGGGGTACAATAAACTAATATTTAAACAATAATACATTCGTTTAAACATTGCAAAGCAGAAAACGGTCGAGAAATTTAAAATAATTTTAATAAAAGATTCCGATACTTAAAAATTTTATCTCGCGGTTGTTGGCCTTGTGCAATATAAACATAAACGGTCCTTCGATTAACTTTGACAATTACCGAGTTAGTTTTCTTTTGCATTCCGATCAGTACACATCGTCTCGCTCTTTCTAAACGCGGAAACTTAAAAATTAATACTTTTTATAGTTTTTCAATTATTTAAACAATCTCTAGAGTACACGGGGTACAATAAACTAATATTTAAACAATAATACATTCGTTTAAACATTGCAAAGCAGAAAACGGTCGAGAAATTTAAAATAATTTTAATAAAAGATTCCGATACTTAAAAATTTTATCTCGCGGTTGTTGGCCTTGTGCAATATAAACATAAACGGTCCTTCGATTAACTTTGACAATTACCGAGTTAGTTTTCTTTTGCATTCCGATCAGTACACATCGTCTCGCTCTTTCTAAACGCGGAAACTTAAAAATTAATACTTTTTATAGTTTTTCAATTATTTAAACAATCTCTAGAGTACACGGGGTGCAATAAACTAATATTTAAACAATAATACATTCTCTTAATCATTTCAATGATCGTAACTCGCGAGAAAATTAAAATAATTAAAATTTTGTTGTTTATTTAAAGTTTGGAGTGCCGTTCCTTGATTGAGTGTGAAGTCAACAAAATTAAATCTCAGATCGACTTGGACTGTTACTGGATCAGTTTTCTTCGGGATTCCGACAAGTAAGCATCGAAGCTCTCTCAGGATATCTTTCCTGCATAGTTATAAGGAAGACTTAAAGTAAGTATATTTCAATATCATACATTTCTTGAATAATTTATACAGTTTCTTATTATGACAGTGTTACTAATTATTTTGTTTGTATTTTTCTGTTTCAGATCTTCGTTGTAATCGCGCACATAGCGATGAAGTAATCAAATGTTTTTATTGCTAAAATAAAAATATCATAAAATAGAAGCAGTGTTTGTTCGTTCGCGATTCGCGAGTTAAATAACAAATGTTTTTGCTTTTAAATAACGACTGCGTGCAATGCAGTTTTTAGAGTCAGTGTTTGTTCGCGAAGTGTTTTGATCTTTTAACAGTCACACAAACTGTATTTATAAAAGATAATAGAGTTTCGCGAAGTAAACTCAGTGATCGTCCGTTAAAAAATAACTACCGCGTAATAGAGTCAGTGCATCATTGAAGAGGAAGTTCGATGTTGACTCTTTTTCAATCAGCTACGAATCATCCACCCTCAATTTTGATCTAAATCCCGAACGAGTGTTTTGGAGCCATCGCAGAACTTCTTAAGTAGTGAGTGAATTTTTAAGTCCCTCCGATCACTCAATCATGTCGAGGATGAAAGGTCCGAATTGGCACGGGTGATTGGTTGTAATTAATTAGTAGAAGAGCATTGAGTGACCACGAGTAAATTTCTTCGGACATTTACTCGTGAACGTTTTGATTTATTTATTAGATCAGGATAGGGTCTTCTTACTCAAATGTGTTTATAATTATTTCACATTTTGAATATTTTAATACATTTTTAAATATTTGTCTCACGCGAAAAATAATACATACTGACGAGTTTTAATAAAAAATGAGCAAGAAGACATTCTCGATGGATAGTCTCTGGATTATAAGCGAAATTGTACATGACTTTCTTATAATAATTAAAATTCTCGCTTGTAAGAAGGAGCGTCCAAGAATTTGCAATTATATTTTTAAATAAATATTAATTAAATCAATTTGAATTAACAAAAGAAAAGTCTCGGTAGAGTTATTGCTTTTGAAAGAGAAAAGTCGAGTAGAGTATTTGCTAATAAACAAAGAGACTAATAAAGTCATATTCCGTAGGTCTAGATTATAAATTAATGAAATTTTAGCTCAGGATTTTCAGCAATTAATATACTAATTCTAATTTCTCTTAAGCTGCAAAAATGTATTTTCAAACTATGGTTCAAAAGGGTAACTATTAGGCTATTGAGTTATTTTCGAAGGTTCATTAGAAACTTTCGAGAATGACTCTTAGTCGTACTTTAATTTTACCATGTTGTCACTCAAATTGCTCTTATGGTGATGGGTGTAGGGGTGTAGATTTAAAAAACTGAGACGAAGTAACATTCCGTAAATAACATTTCCACATTGCCACGTTTACGCGAATAAAATTATTTCATATTTTATGGATTTTTAATATTAAACTTGAGACATAAATTTTGCACATTTTCTCTTTTTTAAAATTCAATTGAATTTATAATTCTAGTTTAATAAAATCAAATTTTACGTTAAAGTCGATTGATAAATTTTGTGCATTTTCTCTTTTCTAAAGTTCAGTTAAATTCATAATTTTATTTTAATAAAATCGAGTTCTATTTTAAAATCATATATCTATGAAATGTCAAAGTAATATAATATTTCTTTCAGAGAAAATAATATTTCTTTATTTCAGAATTCAACGTACTCCATTTTTTTTTCTTTAATTAATCTTTTATTTTCTTTAAGTTTAATTAGATTAAATTTAGAATTTTAACGTTCATGTAATTAATATACATGTATACATATTCTTTTTTCTTTCCTTATTTCTTTTCAGCTAGTTTCACATCGTGGGATCATGAACATGGAAAAGAATAATTAATAAAGAAGATTATCTTAACATTTAAACAATATACGATACACCTAAAGTATAATTAATTAATATTTAAACAATAGGATATTCTTAACAACGTTATAAAGATCATATACATGTACTACTATATACTATTGATTAATAAATATACTATCGATTTAAAATCGAAACGAAAAAAAAATTCTCTTCACTGTCATTACTATTTGTTCTAATTTACTCTCATTAATTATCCTTTATATATCTCGGTTGGGACCCATGGGATGGGCCCATGGGTGAGGGCCTCTGTGCGGGTTGCTGTCTCAGCATCATGTAGAGCTGCTTCTATTCTTTTATCTTTCTGCGGCTCTCTTTTTTAAGTTATATTTTTTTTGTTTTTATTTTCTATGATATTAATATACTCTTATGAATTATGATTTATAGTCTCGGGTGGGACCCATGGGATGGGCCATGGGAGTGTGCCTCTGTGCGGGTTGCTGTCTCAGCATCATGTAGAGCTGCTTCTATTCTTTTATCTTTCTGCGGCTCTCTTTTTTAAGTTATATTTTTCTTGTTTTTATTTTCTATGATATTATTACACTCTTATTAATTATGATTTATAATCTCGGGTGGGACCCATGGGAGGGGCCCATGGGTGAGGGCCTCTGTGCGGGTTGCTGTCTCAACATCATATAGAGCTGCTTCTATTCTTTTATCTTTCTGCGGCTCTCTTTTTTAAGTTATATTTTTCTTGTTTTTATTTTCTATGATATTAATATACTCTTATGGATTATGATTTATAGTATCGGGTGGGACCCATGGGATGGGCCATGGGGGTGTGCCTCTGTGCGGGTTGCTGTCTCAGCATCGTATAGAACTGCATCTCTTTCTTTCTCTTTTCTATTTCATATTTTTCTTTTTTAATTATGTTTTCTTAATATTTATTTATGTTGTTTCTTTTTAATTATGTTTTCAATTATATGTTAAATTATGTGTTTAATTATGTGTTCAATTATGTGTTTATTTGTATTTATTTGTGTTTATTTGTGTTTATTTATGTGTTTAATTATGTGTTTAATTATGTGTTTAATCATGTTTTTAATTATGTTATTAATATATTCTTATTAATTATGATTTATATATTTTAGGTAGGACCAATAAGAAGATGCGGTTTGCTATCTCCTCATCGTATAGAACAGCATCTCTTTTTTTCTCTTTTCTATCTCATATTTTTCTTTTTTAATTATGTTTTCAGTTATGTTATTAATAAGTTATTTCTTTTCAGTTATGTTTTCTTAATATTTATTTAGGTTGTTTCTTTTTAATTATGTTTTCTTAATATTTATTTATGTTGTTTCTTTTTAATTATGTTTTTAATTATGTTTTCAGTTATGTTATTAATATATTCTTATTAATTATGATTTATAGGTTTTAGGTAGGACCCATGAGATGGTGCGGACAGCTGTTTCAGCATCGTGTAGTGCTCTTTCATTCTCCAGCACTCTTATCTATTTATTGGTATTTATTTTCTATTTTATATATTTTTTCTCTATTTCTAATTCATTTTCTTTTTTTCTTTTTCAGGGATGATCGAGTAATCATGCAGCGATATTCAATATATCTTTTCTTTTCTTTTCTATTTCTTATTTTTTTCTTATCTTCTTTTTTTTCAGGATAGATCATCAAGGGATAAGTTCACCTCTGATCGAATGCATCATCGCCTGGTTCGATTCATCATCGATTTTTACACGCGAATACGGGAAGGATAGGTAGAACACTGGCGCGCGTGTCGGCGTGCACAAGCGTGGGTGTTCTCGGGCGCGATTAAACTTCGTTTGATAGCTCGTATCGAAAACGCGAATTTAGAGTAGAGTCACCGTTTTTCTAACACTCACGTGAATGAACGCGGGCGCGACTTAAAAGTCCTACCGGGGACTTCGTTTCATTTGCTCGAATATTCGATTAGATTACTTCGCGAACGCGTTTTTTTTTAGAGTAGAGTCACCGTTTTCCGAATACTTGCGTGGGTGTCCGGGCGCGATTAAAAGTCCTATCATGGACTTCGTTTTAGTGTTGAAATTCGGGGTGCGCGAACGGCTTGCCTTGTAGTGCTGTACATAACTAGCTGGTATTATGATAATCCTCATATTTGTGTGAAGGGGTAAAAACCCTCGGCAAATATCATCGGAAGTCTAAATACCGGTTAACTAATGTCACTTTGGATTTCAACTTAGAGTCACCGTTATTCTAACACTCACGTGAGTGTTCGCGTGCGCGATTAAAAGTCCTACCGGGGACTTCGTTTTGTTTCTTCGAATATTCGATTAGTTTATTTAGAGTAGAGTCACCGTTTTCCGAACACTTGCGTGGGTGTCCGGGCGCGATTAAAAGTCCTATCATGGACTTCGTTTTAGTGTTGAAATTCGGGGTACGCTTCGGATTTCAACTTAGAGTCACCGTTATTCTAACACACACGTGAGTGTTCGCGTGCGCGATTGAAAGTCCTACCGGGGACTTCGTTTTGTTTCTTCGACATTTCGATTAGATTACTTCGCGAATTTGGATAGAACAGTAGAATCTACGTAATTATAACACACGTGAGTGCCGCGAACGCGATAAATGCGCTTTGATTGTTCGAAATTCGGAAGCACGAATTCAGATGTGCTTAATAATCCGTTATGCCTGAGCCAAGGGTGTTGAACGGTAAAGCTTTCTGTAAGCGGAGTCCCTGTAGCTAAGGCTAGATACTTCCTGTTAGCTTTGAACCATGCCCAAAATATCCGAAGCGGAAGGCATAAGGGATCGGTATCGCGGAACGCGGATTTTAGAGTAAATTAGAGTCACCGTAAGCCCGTGGGTCTCCACATGCAGCAACCTCCACGTGGTGGGACCTGGGTCGTTAATACTTGCAAAGTCTAATTGTAAATCTTATAACGCAAGTATTATCGAGCGAATGGCTGCATATTGTATTACTTTTCCAGTATCTTTTCAAACTAATTCCTACTAAACATTAACATATTTTCATCTTATATAGCTGATAATACTTCGAAAGAAGAAATATAATAGAATTTATTGTACAATGATTTCTTACAGAACGACAAGGAAATTTATCTATCGTACATTTGTCGGCTGTTATTTCTATTTATTCTTATTTACTCTCATTAATTATCCTTTATCTATCTCGGGTGGGACCCATGGGAGGGGCTCATGGGTGAGGGCCTCTGTGCGGGTTGCTTTCTAAGCATCATGTGGTGTTGTTTCTCTTTTCTTCTCTTTCTGGGGCTCTTTTTTCGTTCTCCGGCTATCTTTACATTCTCCGGCACTCTTTTTGTTCTCCGGCTCTCTTTTCTATCTCATATTTTTATTTTTCAATTATGTTTTCAATTATGTTATCAATATGTTATTTCCTTTTAATTGTATTTTCTTAATATTTATTTATGTTGTTTCTTTTTATTTATATTTTTAATTATGTTTTAATTATGTTTTATTTATGTTTTATTTATATTTTATTTATGTTTTTAATTATGTTTTTAATTATGTTTTTAATTATGTTTTTAATTATGTTTTTAATATATTCTTATTAATTATGATTTCTAGGTCTTAGGTAGGACCCATGGAATGGTGCTGTCTGCTGTTTCCGCATCATCCAGAGCTGCTTTTTTTTTGTTTTTTTTCTAGCTCTCTTATTTATTAATATGTTTATTTTCTATTTATAATTCATGTATATATTATGTTTTATTGTATATATTTTTTTGCTTCCTATAATTTTCTCCTTAGGTTCTTTTTTTCAGGATAGATCATCGAGGGATAGGTTCATCTGCGCCCGAATGGTACATCGTTGGATTCATCATCGATTTCTACGCGCGAATACGGGAAGGATAGGAAGAACACTGGCGCGCGTGTCGGCGGGCACAGGCGTGGGTGTTCTCGGGCGCGATTATATTACGTTTGATTGTTCGAATCGAAAACGCGAATTTAGAGTAGAGTTACGTTTTTCTAACACTCGCGTGGGTGTTCGGGCGCGTTTAAAGGTCCTACCGTGGGCTTCGTTTGATTTTTTCGATATTTCGAGGGGGGTACTTCGCGAATTTCGGTTTAACAGTAGAATCTACGTAATTATAACACACACGTGAGTGTCGCGACGCGATTAGTATTTCTAAGGAGTGCGCTTTGTTTGTTCGAAATTCGGAAAGCACGAATTCAGATGTGCTTAATAATCCGTTATGTCTGAAGCGGACGGTACATCGGTGGAGCTATCTGTAAGAGGTGTGTTGTAGCTAAGCTGCGCATACCCTGTTAGTTAAGAAGCCAGTGCATTGAAGCGGAAAGGTATCGCGGATCGGTATCGTGGAACGCGGATTTTAGAGTAGAGTCACCGTAAGCCCGTGGGTCTCCACATGCAGCAACCTCCACGTGGTGGGACCTGGGTCGTTAATACTTGCAAAGTCTAATTGTAAATCTTATAACGCAAGTATTATCGAGCGAATGGCTGCATATTGTATTACTTTTCCAATATCTTTTCAAACTAATTCCAACTAAACATTAACATATTTTCATCTTATATAGCTGATAATACTTCGAAATATAATAGAATTTATTGTACAATGATTTCTTACAGAACGACAAGGAAATTTATCTATCATACTTTTATGTCGACTGTTATTTCTATTTATTCTTATTTACTCTCACTAATTATCCTTTATCTATCTCGGGTGGGACCCATGGGAGGGGCTCATGGGTGAGGGCCTCTGTGCGGGTTGCTGTCTCAGCATCGTGTAAAACTTCGCTTTCTTCACTTTCTGGGGCACTCTTTTCTTTTTTTTTTTCGGCACTCTTTTCTATCTTATATTTTTCGTTTTTAATTATCTTGTTAATTTTATCATTAATATACTCTTATTAATTATGATTTATAGTCTCGGGTGGGACTCATGTGATGGGGCCATGAGTGTGGGCTTCTGTGCGGGTTGCTGTCTCAACATCGTCTAGAGCTGCTTGTATTTTCTTATCTTTCTGTAGCTTTCTTTTCTATCTCATTTTTTTTCCTTAATTATGTTTTTAATTATGTTATTAATATGTTATTTATTTTTACTATGTTTTTCAGAATTTAATTATGTTATTTCTTTTTAATTATGTATTTATGTTTCTGATTATGTTTTTAATTATTTTATTAACATGTTATTTTTTTTTATTATGTCTTTTCAGATTTTAATTATGTTATTTCTTTTTATTATGTCTTTTCAGATTTTAATTATGTTATTTCTTTTTATCATGTCTTTTCAGAATTTAATTATGTTATTTCTTTTTATCATGTCTTTTCAGAATTTAATTATGTTATTTCTTTTTATTATGTCTTTTCAGATATTAATTATGTTATTTCTTTTTAATTATGTATTTATATTTTTAATTATGTCATTAATATATTCTTATTAATTATGTTTTATATGTCTTAGGTAGGACCCATGGGATGATGCGGGCTGCTTCTTCAGCATCGTGCAGAGCTGCTTCTTTCTTCGTTTCTTTATCTAGCTTTCATATTTATTTATACATATTTATTTTCTATTATATTCTATTTATAATCTATATATATATATATTATGTTCTATTTTATATATTTTCTTTCTTTATCTTATTTTCTCCTTAGCTTCTTCTTTTCCAGTATAGGTCATCGAGGAATGGATTCATCTGCGGTCGGAAACATCGTTGCATGGCTCGATTCATCATCGATTTTTACACGCGAATACGAGGAGAATAGGAAGAACGTCGGCGGGCACAGGCGTGGATGTTCACAGTGCGAATAAAAGTCTTATGGAGGACTTTTTATATGTAAGTAAATTCGATTTATCGCGCGAATGCGATTTTTGGAGTACAGTTACCGTTATTCTAACACTCGCGATTAAAAATCTATGGGTATGTGCTTCTATGCTGGCTGCTATTGCTTTTATTGATTGCTTTTCTTTCTCTAGATCTCTTTTATATCTCATATATTTTGTCTCTTTCTGTTCTTATTTTTCAGGGATCATCGAGGGATCATCGAGGGATCATCGAGCAATATTGTGATGTGCGCGAGGGTCTCGTCTATCTTTTCTTTTCTTTCTCATATTTTCTCCGTTTCTTCGTTTTCTCCGGTCTGGATCACCGATTCATCATCGATTTTTACGCGCGAATACGGGAAGGATAGGAAGAACACTGGCGCGCGTGTCGGCGTGCACAAGCGTGGGTGTTCTCGGGCGCGATTAAACTTCGTTTGATAGCTCGTATCGAAAACGCGAATTTAGAGTAGAGTCACCGTTTTTCTAACGCTCACGTGAATGAACGCGGGCGCGACTTAAAAGTCCTACCGGGGACTTCGTTTCATTTGCTCGAATATTCGATTAGATTACCTCGCGAACGCGTTCTTTTTGGAGTAGAGTCACCGTTTTCCGAGCACTTGCGTGGGTGTCCGGGCGCGATTAAAAGTCCTACCATGGACTTCCGTTTAGTGTTGAAATTCGGGGTGCGCGAACGGCTTGCCTTGTAGTGCTGTACATGTAGTTAGCCGATGTAATGACGATTCTCTTATTTGTAAGCGGGGGAAAATCCCTCGACCAAATAACATCGAAAGTCAAAATACCGGTTAACTTATGTCACTTTGGATTTCAACTTAGAGTCACCGTTATTCTAACACTCACGTGAGTGTTCGCGTGCGCGATTAAAAGTCCTACCGGGGACTTCGTTTTGTTTCTTCGAATATTCGATTAGTTTATTTAGAGTAGAGTCACCGTTTTGCGAACACTTGCGTGGGTGTCCGGGCGCGATTAAAAGTCCTATCATGGACTTCCGTTTAGTGTTGAAATTCGGGGTGCGCGAACGGTGTCACCTAGTAGTGCAGTACATGTAGCTGATCGACATTATGACGATCATGTTATTTGTAAGCGGGGGAAAATCCCTCGATCAAATATCATCGAGAGTCATAATACCGGTTAACTTATGTCACTTTGGATTTCAACTTAGAGTCACCGTTATTCTAACACACACGTAAATGTTCGCGTCCGCGATTAAAAGTCCTACCGGGGACTTTGTTTTATTTCTTCAACAGTTCTATTAGATTACTTCGCGAATTTGGATTTAACAGTAGAATCTACGTAATCATAACACACGTGAGTGTCGTGAACGCGATTAATGCGCTTTGATTGTTCGATATTCGGAAGCACGAATTCAGATGTGCATAATAATCCGTTATGCCCGAGGCGAGTGTGTCGAACGGTAAAGCTCTCTGTAAGTGGGGTCCCTGTAGCTAAGGCTATATACCTCCTGTTAGCTAAGTCGCCCTAGATGTCCGAAGCGGAAGGCATAAAGGATCGGTATCGCGGAACGCGGATTTTAGAGTAAATTAGAGTCACCGTCAGTCCGTGGGTCTCCACATGCAGCAACTTCCACGTAGTGAGACCTGGATCGTTAATACTTGCAAAGTTTAATTGCAAATTTTTAAATGCAAGTATTACCGAGCGAATGGCTGCATATTGTATTACTTTTCCAATATCTTTTCAATTTAATTACAACTAAACATTAACATATTTCCATTTTATATCGTTAATAATTCTTCAAAAGAAGAAATATAGCAGAAATCTATTGTACAATAATTTCTCAGAGAAATGAAAAAGGAAAGTTTTCTATCTCCCTTTTATGTCAGGTGTCATTTATATTTATTCTCATTTACTCTCATTAATTATCCTTTATATATCTCGGGTGGGACCCACGGGTGGGGCCTGTGGGGGAGGGCTTCTGTGCGGGTTGCTGTCTCAGCATCATATAAAGCTGTTTCTCTTGTCTGATCTTTTTGGGGCTCTCTATTCTTCTCTTTCTGGGGCTTCCTATTCTTCTCTTTCTGGGGCTCTCTTTTCTTTCTCCGTCTCTAGTTTCTATCTCATATTTTTCTTTTTCAATTATCTTTTCAATTATGTTATTAATATGTTATTTCCTTTTAATTATGTATTCTTAATATTTATTTATGTTGTTTCTTTCTAATTATGTATTTAATTATGTGTTTAATTATATGCTTATACTTTTAATTATGTTTTTGATTATGTTATTAATTATGATTTATAAGTTTTAGGTAGGAACCATGGAATGGCGCATGCTGTTTCTCTTTTCGTTTCTTTATCTAGGTCTCTAATCGATTTATATATATTTATTTTCTATTTGTATTTTATATATGTATGTATATATTATTTTGTTTTATATATTTTATTGTTTTTTTATTTTTTCTTTATCTTTTTCTTTTTCAGGATAGGTCATCGAGGGATAGGTTCATCAGCGGCCGAATGATCATCACATGGCAGGATTCATCATCGATTTTTACGCGCGAATACGGGAAGGATAGGAAGAACACTGGCGCGCGTGTCGGCGGGCACAGGCGTGGGTGTTCTCGGGCGCGATTATATTACGTTTGATTGTTCGAATCGAAAACGCGAATTTAGAGTAGAGTTACGTTTTTCTAACACTCGCGTGGGTGTTCGGGCGCGTTTAAAGGTCCTACCGTGGGCTTCGTTTGATTTCTTCAATCGTCGATGGGGGTACTTCGCGAATTTCGGTTTAACAGTAGAATCTACGTAATTATAACACACACGTGAGTGTCGCGACGCGATTAGTATTTCTAAGGAGTGCGCTTTGTTTGTTCGAAATTCGGAAAGCACGAATTCAGATGTGCTTAATAATCCGTTATGTCTGAAGCGGACGGTACATCGGTGGAGCTATCTGTAAGAGGTGTGTTGTAGCTAAGCTGCGCATACCCTGTTAGTTAAGAAGCCAGTGCATTGAAGCGGAAAGGTATCGCGGATCGGTATCGTGGAACGCGGATTTTAGAGTAGAGTCACCGTAAGCCCGTGGGTCTCCACATGCAGCAACCTCCACGTGGTGGGACCTGGGTCGTTAATACTTGCAAAGTCTAATTGTAAATCTTATAACGCAAGTATTATCGAGCGAATGGCTGCATATTGTATTACTTTTCCAGTATCTTTTCAAACTAATTCCTACTAAACATTAACATATTTTCATCTTATATAGCTGATAATACTTCGAAAGAAGAAATATAATAGAATTTATTGTACAATGATTTCTAACAGAAACGAAAAGGAAATTTTTCTATTATACTTTTATGTCCGCTGTCATTTCTGTTTATTCTAATTTACTCTCATTAATTATCCTCTATATATCTCGGGTGGGACCCATGGGAGGGGCCCATGGGCGAGGGCTTCTGTGCGGGTTACTGTCTCAGTATCATGTAGAGCTGCTTCTCTTGTCTTATCTTCTTGGGGCTCTCTATTCTTCTCTTTCTGGGGCTTTCTTTCCTTTTTCCGGCTCTCATTTCCATCTCATATTTTTCATTTTTAATTATGTTTTCAATTATGTTATCAATATGTTATTTCCTTTTAATTATGTATTCTTAATATTTATTTATGTTGTTTCTTTCTAATTATGTATATAATTATGTGTTTAATTATGTGTTTATGTTTTTAATTATTTTATTAATTATGTTTCTAATTATGTTTTTAATTATGTTTTTAATATATTCTGATTAATTATGATTTATAAGCTTTAGGTAGGTCCCATGGGATGGTGCATGCTGCTTTTTCGGCACCTTGTAGAGCTGCTTCTCTTTTCGTTTCTTTCTCTAGCTCTCTGATTTATTTATATATGTTTATTTTCTATTTTATTTATTTTTTATTATGTTTATTTTCTGTTTATATTATGTATATATTATGTTCTATTTTATGTATTTTATTTTGTTCTTTTATTTTCTCTTTAGCTTTTTCTTTTTCAGGATAGGTCATCGAGGGATATGTTCATCAGCGGCCAGATTATTCGTCGCATGGCGGGATTCATCATCGATTTTTACGCGCGAATACGGGAAGGATAGGAAGAACACTGGCGCGCGCGTCGGCGGGCACAGGCGTGGGTGTTCTCGGGCGCGATTATATTACGTTTGATTGTTCGAATCGAAAACGCGAATTGTAGAGTAGAATCATCGTTTTTCTAACACTCGCGTGGGTGTTCGGCCGCGATTGAAGGTCCTACCGTGGACTTCGTTTGATTTTTTCGATATTTCGAGGGGGGTACTTCGCGAATTTCGGCTTAACAGTAGAATCTACGTAATTATAACACACACGTGAGTGTCGCGACGCGATTAGTATTTCTAAGGAGTGCGCTTTGATTGTTCGAAATTCGGAAAGCACGAATTCGGATGTGCTTAATAATCCGTTATGTCTGAAGCGGACGGTGCAAATGGTGGAGCTATCTGTAAGAGGTGTGCTGTAGCTAAAGCTACGCATACCCTGTTAGTTAAGAAGCCAGTGCATTGAAGCGGAAAGGTATCGCGGATCGGTATCGCGGAACGCGGATTTTAGAGTTAGAGTCACCGTCAGTCCGTGGGTCTCCACATGCAGCAACTTCCACGTAGTGAGACCTGGGTCGATATTACTTGCAAAGTTTAATTGTAAATTTTTAAATGCAAGTATTACCGAGCGAATGGCTGCATATTGTATTACTTTTCCAATATCTTTTCAATCTAATTCCAACTAAACATTAACATATTTCCATTTTATATCGTTAATAATTCTTCAAAAGAAAAAATATAACAGAAATATATTGTACAATTATTTCTAACAGAAATGAAAAGGAAATTTTTCTATCACACTTTTATGTCCGCTGTCATTTCTATTTATTCTTATTTTCATGATTTTGGTATTCTGGTTTTGCTCGGATGAAGCTATTTTAGCTATCTTTATTTCCCTCCCTCCTCTCTTTCTCTTTCTCTCTTTTTTCTCTCTCGCTCTTTCTTCTCTCACTCTTTCTCTCTCTCTCTCTCTTTTTCTCTCTCTTTCTCTCTCTCTTTCTTTCTCTCTCTTTCTTTCTCTCTCTTTCTTTCTCTTTCTTTCTCTTTCTCTCTCTCTCTCTCTCTCTCTCTCTCTCTCTCTCTCTCTCTCTCTCTCTCTCTCTCTCTCTCTTTCCTCCCCTTTCCAATCTTTACAAATCCCAAAGGTGAGTATGAGTTACATAATTGTAAATGTGAAGTAATTTCCTAGATCGGAAGATTACACGATTTGGATACGATCAGTGGCTTTCTAGCAGATAGATTAATATAAATGCATTGTGCAAGCATACTATACAATTATCTCCAGTGCCATTATATATCCCATATTCTTGAAGAGTCTCGTTCACACTAAAACATCGAGTTGAGAATATGAGTGAATGAGGATATCATAAAATCGGTGAAAATAAGTGTATCTTTGTCAAAAAAAAAAAGAAAAAAGATAATAAGGTTATAAAAATTTCAGTGAAAAACGTTTGAAGTGTTGATGTCAACGAAATTATTTTATCATACATTACCTATGCAATTTTACATTTTATTTAATTTACGTTATCAACAATGACAAATCTTGTCGATTAATGTAATTGCAATTACAACAAAAATTCATTTATGTCCGATTAATCTCGCAAAAAAGTAATTTAAAAATGGCCAGTGTGCGCATGCGCGGTTATAGAATTAAAGGCAGGAATAATTCTTGAAGGACTGTATTGGCGATTAGGATTAGTTGATATATTTTGTATTTCTACGAAGAATTTGTAATTGTATATAATAATGATTTACTATTATGACAGTGTGGAATTGTGTAATTAAAAATGAGATTATTTTACTTTAGAAAGGCATGCTATTTTTATTAATTAATTGATTATGTAAATATAGAATGAAAGTGAAAAAAAAAGTTATATATGTTCATATTATTATAAACTTTAACTGATGATTTTTCGCAAAATTATGTCATCCCTTGCGTTGAATAAACTTAAAAAGAGGACAGTATCAGATGTGATTAAAAAGCCTAAAAGAAAAGTTGATAGATTCGATGGACTTACTGTGGAAGAAGTTCAAAAGTATACTCTACCTGACTATCTCAAGGAAAATCTTGATATGGTCTTTATCGGTATAAATCCAAGTTTGATGGCAGCCCATCGTGGCAAATATTATGCAGGTCCTGGTAATCATTTTTACAAGCTTTTATATGGATCAGCCTTAATTCCAAAATGTATCAGTTTTGAGGAAGATCACAAGTTATTACAATATGGAATTGGATTAACAAATATAGTCACAAGACCTACTAGATCTTCTGCGGATCTAAAACGAACAGAAATCAAAGAAGGCGCTAAGATTGTTGAAGAGAAATTGAGGGTATTTAAACCAAAAATTGCTATTTTTAATGGAAAGTGTATTTATGAAGTATATTCTAATAAAAATAGTAAATCACCATTTCATTTTGGATTGCAATCAGAACTCATAGGGGATACTGCTGTTTGGGTTGTACCTTCTAGCAGTGCTCGTTGTGCTAATTTTCCTCGAATGATAGACAAATTACATTTTTATTCTGCATTAAAGAAATATTTGAAATTTTTAAAGGGTGAAATCAAAGAGATTGATGTAAGTGAATTTTTCTTTGAAAGAAAATGCAAACAATTTATACCAAGTACCTCTAAAATGTGGAGACGTAAAAATATATCAGCTTTCTTGCATGGTGGCAGAATAGCCAATAAAGATACTATTTATTTAGATACTTCAGATGAAAATATAGCAATTGCCTGCAGCACGGAATTTATTGTTAAAGAATTAGAGCAGAAGAAATATAATGATGACAAAAATGAAGAGGAAGAGCAATTGAAAATACATGACTGCTCTTTGAGAGAAAATTTCAAATCAACAATTAATGAAACATTTAATGAAAATGTTGAAGATAAATTACAGAAGAATACTGAACCTAAATCTGCAAATGTAAACAATGAAATTAAATGTAACAAAAAACCTAAAAAAAATAAAAGACCTTCTCCTAAAAATGTTCATGTAAAAAGATTATCTAAAACAAATGATTCGTTGGATTTTGTTAAATTAATAAAACAAAGACTTTTAGAAAAAGCAAATGATGTTAAAGCTATAAAAAAAAATTAGAGATTCTCAAAAATGAAAACTGTAAACTAATAAATATTCGTACGCTTTATATTTATAAACTGCATTTATAATTCTAATCTATCCTTTCCTTCCAATATTTATATGTATACAAGGTGTAACACTTAATTCAAGCACTTAAAATATTTATTTTATTTTTGATAATACAAAAAAAAAGAATTTCCAATGCAGAGATATTTTCAGTGCTCAAATTAGGTAATATTTACTAATTAATCATTTATCTTCATTATTTTAGATATTAGTTTATTCAGACGCATAGACATAAATAGATAAGTAAATAAATGTTATGGCATGTTATTTTATAATATTTTTTTTATTTTTATAAACATGCTAAAATACATTTTAATGTATGAATTTTCTCTAAAAAATAATCTTTTAAATCAATATTTAGTTTTTCCCTTGAATCCTTTAAACAATATATAAACTATATATAAAATAAACAAGTTATTAGCAATTTGGTATAAAAAACCTTCTTACGCACAACCTTATGTTTCCCTTATATAATAGAAAATTCATATCTTCGAAACTACTATAAGATATCCAACAATTTTTTTACATAGATTTTTACTTTTCATATAAAAATCTAAACATATTTACTTTACCGTCTCTACTAAAGACAATGAATTTACTTGAAATTTATACAAAAACTGAAATTACTTGCAACGAAAGGAATGGTAGACATTATTACCATCAGATATGCAACGAAATTTAGAAAATAAATAACAAACAGATTGTGCAAAAATATTGAAAAAAATGAGTAGCCATTAACAAACGCTACATCGGTCATACGTATTCTATGTTCTTAGAAATATTGGTTTAATAATGGAATTATAATCATTCGTTCATTCAAGTAAAATTGAGATTATAGTTTTGCTTTGTTCATTTCCATAAGTGTTTTAAGCTTTTGGGTTAACATAATATTACCAGTAATTTTTAGTTTTCCTCGCATAAATGCAACTTGTGGATTTACTTTTCCTGTTGCCTGTGAAAAATTATTATCATAAATATAAATATATCTTAATATAGTAAAAAAAATAAACTTACGATATCCATCATATCCTTGTCTTCTATAGTTAAAGTGGTATCAGCTTTTCCTGATGTAGGTTGTCCTTTATACACATCGCCTTTCTTTAAGTCCAAAGCTGTTGAAATATAACATAAAAAATTGTATGAATTTGGTGTATGTTAACACCATATAAAAATAATATAGTTAACATAAGGTAAGTATTTAAAAAAGTCTAATGGCTTCTTTCTGACATACTCCATTGGGCTTTCGGATTTCCATCCACAGTAATATTGTAAAGAAAGATTGCATTCACTTTCTTCGTTTGGTCAGGATTAGCTTTGACATAGTCCCTCATAGCATTAAAAACTGCGTTACTTTGTAGATCATTATTATTAGCAATTAGATTTGAAGTTGGAGTTGCAGTTGGAGTTGCAGTTGTAGTTGTTGGTGTTACTTTGGATTTTACATTGAATAAATCAATATAAGCACCTATAAAAAGGATATTAAGAAATGCATATTACATTTATTTTATTAATTATAATTATCATAAGTATTTGGTAAGTAAGTAAAAAATATTTTTCTTTGATAACCCAGTAACGAGAATGACTATCTAAGCGTTTTGTTTAACAAATTATGCACGCTTAAAGGAGTTGGTTGAGAAACGAAACAAAAGAAAATATCCTGTCTGAAAATCCGCAAAAATCTTAGCAAATCTGATTCGAACATAACGGAAGGACTTAAACTGTTATCAACAATCTTTGGTGAAAAAGAAAGGCGAGTTGTTCTATATGAAAGCGACAAAAAGGAGGATGAATCACTAGCAATCGAAATAATAATATGAGATATCGAGTTTTCCAATAATAGTATTCGAAGGTTTTAGTGATGATAATAAACTATATGGATATGGTAAAATAAAACTTTGAAATTGAGGAAATTGATTAACGTTTAAAACCCGAACCTAAAAAAAAATGCAGGGGGCCTGTTTAGGTGATCGATATACTAATTCTAATAAATAATCCTATATAAGTATTAAATTGCACGACATGATATTTTCCTAAACCGCTATTGGGTATAATAAAAGTCTCTCTTCAATTTTATTATAACCTTTCTAAACTTACCTACAATAATAGGAGTATTGGTTTCTACAATGGATGTTTGGAAATGTATTCTGTTACCATTTTGCCACATATCAGTGCGCAATGTTTCTCCTGGAAGTACTGGTTTTGCAAATCTGACCTAAAAAAATAATTATATTTTTGATTGTTATAATATACTTTACTACAAAAAAAAAAACTTAAGTAATTATAAATTAAAAATTAAGAAGTTTAGAACTGACCTTTATTCTTTTAAACAAACTTGAATCACCATTTGCATAAGTATTTAGAACATGTCTTGTAGAAAATCCAAGAGAGCATAATCCATGTAAAATCGGTCTTTTATATCCAGCCATTGTAGCAAAATTTGAATCAATATGTAAAGGATTCGGATCGCCATTGAGTCTGTACAATGCTGCCTAAAAAATATATTTATATTATTTAATCAAACATACTAAAACAATAATTAATAGCCTCAAAAATGTACGATTTACATCATTTTTATACCTGATCAATAGTAGTCTTTTGAGTAACAGATGCATCTGGATTACGATTGGGTGGATCAATAATAGGAATAATATGTGGAGATGTAGTCTTGGCTTGAAAACCATTAACACCTACAACATACAATGACATCTGTCCCGTAGATAATTTTTCTTCACTAATAGCATCAAAAGTATCATCTGTAAAAAGTATTTATTACATTAAACAGTTATTAAATTATTTATTATTAAATTAATATTGGAATTTTCAACATTTTTAAATTGAAATAAAATCTATATTCGTCTTTAATTGCATTTCATTAGGAACATACGTTGAATTAGAATCACTATTCCCTTTTTTTTGTCAAGAACATCTAAAATTTTGTAGACTGTCTTTACTTTAGCTTCTCCAGATAGTACTTTATAAATTTCAAAATATTGTTCTCCATGTAATATCTGAAAATAAAAGTAATAAAAATAATTACGAGCATTATAAATTTATTGTTATTTATGTTCTCATACATTCATAGGATTTATCTGTAAATCAGGTAGAGAATTAGATATAATTGAATTTCTCATGCACCCCATTACACCAAAAACTATGTAATAAGTAGGTAAAATTGCAAAATTCTCATGGTTTTCATATAAGTAACGTAAATCGAATGGATTTTCAATAGTTGCTCCAACTGAAATCAAAATTACCATCTTTATATATATGTATGTTTATAGCTTACATAAGTTTTTGTTTTTATATATATCTATGTATACAATACCTCCAAGAGCATACAGGATGCTATCTCGACTATCATAATTATTGTATATAACATTATCATCCTAATGAAAAAATTATCAAAAGTATTAATCAAATAAGTAACAATAAATCATTAATAAATAATATGTAAATTGTTCCTTACAATCTTTTTGTTAGAAACGCCATTCTTTAAATTGTCAATAATATTCATCTGATCTTCTACTACTTGCTATAAATTATCAACAAAAAAAAATAATAATTGATGATATAATACTATATTAATTTTTATACATTAATTATCCTATAATTTATATATACCTCTACATTAGCTGCATATTTAGCAGATGTCATATCAACAATATCTGACCAATTTTTTTGTACACTTTCAGGTGTAACAATATCATTTAAATTTGTTCGTAAAACATATCCTGGTGAGCGAACAATATCACCTATATTTTTATAGATATATAATATATAAATGCGAACAATGTTACATTTTTCATGGTATAATTTCTGTAAAATTTATACGCTTACATTTTCTTACCCAACCTATAGCTGATTCAATAACTGACCCAGTTTCATTGCATTTTTCATGACATAACCAAAAAACTATTGGAGCTATTAATTCTGGTTTTAATTCTTTAAATAGATCTAAAAAAAAAAGAATTTAAAAATTGCTAATTACTTTGCATAAATATTGTATAAAATAAAAATTGTATAAAGTAAAAGTTGTAACATAACAAAGTTATTATATTAAAAACGAAAATGATTATGATAAATATATAAATCCTTACCAGGAGGAATAATATCTTCTGTAAGTCTGGATGCTGCAGTTGGTACAATGACATTAATACATATATTTTTTTTAGCACCCTCAATTGCCAAAGTTTTTGCAAAACCAACTAAACCCATTTTTGCAGTACTATAATTACTTTGACCAAAATTTCCGCATAATCCACTATTACTTGTGGTAAAAATGACTTTGCCATAATTCTGTTTACAAAAGTATGGCCATGCTGCTTGAGTTGTTTTAAATGCACCCTTAACATGAACATCTTGTATCAAATCTGTATAAAGTTGATAAAAATAGAGCATATACTTAATATCAAATTTACACCTACAAAATAATTATATACTAACCCCAATCTTTTTCTGACATTTTTGCAAAAGATTTATCCCTCAAAATACCAGCATTATTAACAACTACATCAACACGTCCAAATGTATTAATAGCAGTTTTAATAATCTTAGCGCCATCCACAACTGAATTATAATCAGCCACTGCTTTTCCACCTATGAAAAAAGAAAAAAAAAAAAAAAAAAGGAAAAAAGAAATAATTATAACTTATATATGATTATATAATTGAAATTAATAAAAATTTGCATATTGTAAAAATTCTAAAAAAGTATATACTTCATTTATAAAGAAACATTTTATATTTCACATAAGACAAAATAAGAAACGTTTAAATATAACATTTGTTATATAAAATGTAATATTTAATTAAAATATTTATCATAAAAATATAATATTTAAATCTTTTTATATGTAATTTATAATATATTATAAGATATTACTATTTTAGTATTTAATTTAAATTATACGAACTAAAATATAAAAAATGCTAATTATTAAACAACAAAGAAAATCCTTACCATTTTTTTGTATTTCAGCTACAACATTATCTGCAGCTTGACTACTTTTACCATCACCATGCCGTCCACCTCCTAAATCATTTACTACAATACTAGCACCTCTAGAAGCAAATAATAATGCATATGCACGGCCTAAACCTGCATACATATAATAATAAATAAAATTTTTATTAGAATAAATTATTTTATACAACAATAAAATATATGATCGATATAATAATCATATTAAAAATAATTATTAAATAATTATTACAAATTTGAATTACCTGCACCAGCTCCTGTCACTACAACTACACGATTATCAAATCGTAGTTCTGTCATTTTTATCTTCTTTTTAATGATTTAAAATAAATGGTTATAGAATTTCAATATTAAAATTGAATCGATGTTAACAACCGACTTACTTTATTAATAAGGAATATCATCAATGATGTAGCAATAACAAAATTCTTAAATATTTATGTTCTGATTAAAGTCCATCTAGTTCTTTACTTCCCTATATAAAAATTATACATCACCGATTAATTGTCTATTCAGAATTTTAATACAACTCAAAAGATAGCAATATTAATAATTACACTTACGATACCATATAACAACATATAATTGATTAGAGTTTAGAAGAGAGAATTTTACATTAATAAATATTAAAAGAATATTCTTTTATTCATTTATGTTCCATTATTGATATTAAATGTGCAACAATATATAGTACTTATTTTATTTTCAGATATAAAAAAAAAGGAAACTTTTCCAAGTATAGCCAATAAGAAAAGAGAAATGATTATGGACAAATTGTAAACCAGAACTCTAATAGATGTGTTTACATACACATTAATAAAAAAAAACGGTTATAGCTTTTACAACTTTATTACCAAACATTATTATTTATTCGTGATTTCTAATACGTTATCTATTAATGAGTTCTAATAGGTTACATTCTTATATTAAGAGTACATCAAATCTGTTAAATGATTGGTCGATACGATATATTCCTATCTAGTCTCATAACCTATCAATCTCATCTATCGTATGCATTTTAACTTTCAACCAATCAGTGTTAAACGTTTAACCAATCACATTCTTGCAACAATGCAGTCAAAATGTTACGTATCATTCGCTATATGTTGTATATTGGAAACATCACAAGCTACGTATAAAAGAAACGTGGTGTGATATTAAATCGTTTCGAAGAAGCATAAATAACAAAAAGTTACTTTTCTCTCGAGACGAAGAATTGCATTAATTGAAATATAGTGGCATATCTATTAGACAAACTAATCATGACCAAATTATTTCTTTGGATAAGTAGGCATATTTTGAGCAAAAACCAACGATTCATTCTGTTACATTTTCTATGAAATAAATAAATGCACAAAAATAAATAATAATAAAAATATTTTATATTCTTTCAATGAATGTTCATTATTTTTCTATTGATAGTTGTTTATCGCCTGCTGTTATCTCGAACGTAATTCCATTTTGTCATGGATTATACGCCCTATGTACAGAATAATTTAAAAAAATCTTAATATAAAATAAAAAATCGATCGTAGGTCTCTTATGATAAAAAACAGTAATGTAATATATATTTTAGAAACATATGTATAAAATGTTCCTTCCCTTTTTTCCTTTATTAAACGGCACTGTTTCGATATTCAACAATGTATATAAAAACAATATAAAAATAAGAATTATGAGATTATATTCGAGGATCATACAATGCACAAAGTACCGTTGACCATATTTAATCCGTTTGTTTAAGAACAAAGGTACTTGAAGAAATATGAATGAAAAAATGATGTGTTCAGCAAAAACACATATTTTCACGTAATTCGTTGTTGCACATATATTTCGAAAGAACACAAAAAGAAATATAACGGCTTAATATCGTAACGAAACTATGATCAAAAGGATTATGCTTTGTAGATCGATTGAATTATTACATCACAATAAAATCGGGAAGCATCGAGAATAATGGAGGAGCTGAACGAAAGTCATCAAATGATCGGATGCAACTCGATAATACGTTCAGCGTGTATTGAGTTTCAAAGATAAAATATAAGTAAACGTAGCCGAACGGATAAACGCGGAGAAGCAGGGAGAAAACTGAGATAGCTTGGTGGAAGCTTCTCTACAAGGTGAATAAGAAAGCAGCGACAAGGAAGAACGACGGCGATGGATGTCGCGGTGTGCATTCACAAAGCATGAAGAAGGTAGAAGCAAGAAGAGGGGAGAGGAGAATGAAAGAGAGTGAGAGAGGGAGAGGAATAAGGAGAAAGAGAAAGAAAGAGAAAGAAAGACAGATAGATGGATAGATAGATAGATAGATAGACGGATAGAAAGAGAGAGAGAGGGAAAGAAAGAAAGACTGAGAGGGGACGGTAGATGCGTGTAGATGGTAAAAGACATCGATAGAGAGCGCGGCGAGCGTCCTCGTCGTTTGGGGGCATCGTCGGTAGGGATGGATGAGGGAGGCGGAGGGAGGTCGGTGAACAGAGCTCGTCCAACCGCGAGAAGGAGCTAGTAGCGCTCCTCCGGCGGTATGAGGCGGCGTGGGGCTAGGGACGATGCTTGGGCCGCGACTAGGAGGCACTCGGGAGGCAGGGAGGGCATGCGAAGGAGCACAGTTCAGTAGTCGCCATTGCAAGTCCCCCTGTGCTCTCGTATTCGCGACACTCGTACGCGTGGAGCCGATTTTCCGCTAACCTAAACTCCCCGCGAGGGCCCAAAGTGTGCCCCCCCGATGCAGAGATATTGCACGGAGCTCACCGAAAGATTATTAAAATCCCTTGACAAGGAATACAATGTAAGTAGCGGAGTGAATCCGCGATGCGCCGTCCGTCCGCTCGCGCAAACGGCTATCGGGCCACTCTCGATCCCCCGTGCGCCGTGTGCCTGTACCAGTGGCGTGCGCGAGAGCCGTCGAGAATGTAGTGTAGCGACGGCTCTGCGTGTGAGTGATCCATCTTACGTGCTATCACGTACGTGTGGATATCGCTCCACGAAACATACCCTTTCCCTCCTACCATTACGAGATTGTGTGCGCTCGCTTGCATATCCATCCGTGAGCGCGTTCTCGACAACCTGGAGGCTTAACCTCTCTCTCTCTCTCTCTCTCTCTCTCTATATATCTATCCTCTCTCTGTCTCTCTCTCTCTCTCTCTCTATATATCTATCCTCTCTCTGTCTCTCTCTCTCTCTCTCTCTTCTTACTCTCACTCTCATTCTCTCTTTCTCTCTCTCTCTCTCTCTCTCTCTCTCTTTTTCATGCTAAATCATCTACGCATACAATTTTTCTTCTTCTTTCCCTGATATTACGGAAACACGTCTCCAGGATACGCATGACATTCGTTTCACCAGTAGTTCTTGATTTCTGTCAACGAACTTCCCTCTTTTCTTTTCGTCGTTTTGTCTTTTATCTTAATTATAACGTCGTGTCGGTTGACGAATATCGTACGTTGTACGTACGTAGTCGTGTACAATTGCACATGATTCTAATATATATATATATATACACGTATATGTATGTGTGTGTGTATATATATATATATATATATATATATATGTCTTTCTCTTTCTCTCAGTCGCCTTTTTCTCTTATGGTGTATCTATTCTGTTAGTCGAAACACTAAACAACATAACTTTTGGCTTGTTTCGAAAGTAGAATCGCGTTCGTATGTTATGCGTTCTTTAAAAAAAACAGTTATTTGTTTCATGCGATTGGTTTCTTTTGTCGTTTCACGTTGACATATTGATACGCTAGCTCGTAATGATTCGATCTGATTACGTTTCGTTATTGCTTTGTAAGCCTTACCTGATCGATCTAATAAACATATTTCTACGTACACGTGTCGAACCTTTATATTTAATGTGTTCATTGATTTATTTTTACAGATAGTTCTCTATTTATTGTAAATCTCACTTTCAAATTTAGCCTTTGCATCTAGAATCATATGCTTGCCTCAAGAAAATTTATTTAGTATAACTTTCATTATATTGATATTTTAAATATAATACTGTTATTTAATAATTTTAACAGTGTTGAATATATCCATTCCATTTGTGATAATTAATTTTAGAAAGAAAAAAAAAGGTGATGTAAATTAATTGATAATTATAACATGCAAAGACAAAAATGTTTAATAGGTTGGAATATTTAAAATTAGTATGAACTTGTAAATATATTTAATTACTTTTTATATTACTTTATTGTTGATTCTATTATAACAATTTAATTTTATTTCAGTATATATAACAAATGTCTTCTTCAATAAAAAAGAAAATAACTAAACTATTACATATAATTATGTATTTACATTTAAAGGATGCAAAATATAAACAAAAAAATATATATTTTGTAGGTCGTTGACATGGGAGCTGTTGTTGATGTCATTACGGCCCTGGAAAAGACGACGATCACCAAAGAAGTTCTGGAGGTATATATATTTAATGTATATTATATATAAGGTAAAGAGAAAGAAAAGAAATTTAATCTTTATGTAAAAACATTTGTAAACACTGAATTAATTTTAAATAATATAGATTACAAGGCTTGGTAAATATATTAACGAACTACGAAGGAAGACAAATAATGATGCCCTGGCCAAGCGTGCAAAAGATTTGGTACGTCGTTGGAGAGATATGGTTTTACCATCAGCTCATTCAACCCCACAACCGACACCTGCTGATACAGCACCACCTGCCCTTAATGGAGCAAAGCCTCATAGTCCAGCCTTAAGATGTTTCAAACCACAAAGTCCTGCTGTAAGATGCTTGAAGCCTCAAAGTCCTCTATTAAGGGATGCTACTCCTTTAAGAGTGAGTTTTTACATTTAATTACCTATTATCATATTTCTCAAATGAATTTAATTTATAAAAAATTTTTTTACATAAATTCATTACTTCCTTTTAATTTTATTTGTTATTTGACATGATGTAAATTAATTTTGATAGGTTATCAGCCCAGCTCTATCTGTGCATAGTGACCATTCACGGTCTCCTAATGCAGCTTCAAATAAGCAGTCAATTACACTTACTAGCAACCACCGGATAAGTTCGGATGTACCTCCCACACATAGCTCTTCGAGTCAGAATCACTTGATAGAAGCAGTGCCACGGACCCACAGTTCCAATAAACGACTTCGAAAAGATGTTTGTAAGGACCAACATAATTACCAGGAACATGAATCAGACTCGATTACAGAATGTGAGCCATTCGTTAAAAGACAGCGTTTAAATGGCGAAAACATAAGTGGTAATTTAAATTCGCAAGTGCCTAGCCCTACATTGAAAGAACGAATTTCCCATCATTTTGTGGAGTCTTCCACTAATCCTGATGATTCAGGTCCAAAAAAACGTGGTAGGAAAAAAGGCAGTAAGTCTATAAAGAAGCAACCATACATAGAGGACCGTGTTAAAGAAAAACTAGCCAGTATTTCAAGAAATCCTAAGTTAAAGACAACACAAGAATTGCTGGCTGATTTACAAGCACGTGGCTCAAATTCTAGCATTAATTCAAATGCTCTACCTAGTCAAAGTGTAGAACCACCAAGTATGGAAGATGTTTTGAGGAGTAATAATGAACAAGTATCCAAGTTCCTGCGTTGTACTCCAAACAATACATCTCACAAAAGTACAGTTTCTGAAACTTCTTTACAAAATCGGTTAAAATCTACAGAAAACTGTTGTGAAATATCATCCAAGTGTCAAGAAACAAGTGCAGTGTACGAAGAAAGTCCAAGTACGCAAAACCAACCACAATCACATCAAGATTTATCGGTTGAGGAGATACTGGCAAAGTTACCACCATTAGATCCAAGTTCGATAGACTGGAGTGATTGTGAAACTGAACCCAATGAAGATCAAAATGGTACAGTGTATCCACCTCAAGAAGTTACTACAGAGGACCTTGAAAGATTACATACGCAGTGCATAGAAGGTCTCAATGGGAATTATCAACCAAAATTATTGTCTCTCACTAGTAACAATGAAACGTCAGAAAAAGAGGAAGGAGTGTCAGAATTGAATGTAATGAACTGTGAGCATAGCCAAACTGGTGAAGAATTTCGAGAATGGCACCAGATGCTGGCAAGGCCCAGTTGTGATGGCCAAATCCTCCACATATTGCCTTATGTTATTATTGATTAGTAATTTTATTATTCTATTCTATTATTACTCTCTGCAATTTGTGAGAAGAACCCTGCAAAAATTAAATCGATTGATTTATGATCAATCTATTAAAACAATTTCTATTGCAATTTACAATTGCTGTTTATTTCTATTAATGCTGATGTTACTGCCATCCTCATTATCATTATTACTCCTATCATGATCAAAATTTTATCTACCAATTTCACAGAAAAATAACTACTGACTATTGCCCTCGTTATTGTCATAATCATATTTAGCATTTCCAAATATTTCACTATTATTGTTATTAACTTCATTTCATGATCGGTATCATTATTGTTGTAATTATCACCACTGTTGTCATTGTCATTATCATTATCATTGTCATCATCATTTTGATTATTATTATTATTATTATTATTATTATTATTATTTTATTATTATTATTATTATATTATTAATATTATTACTTTTTGTCTTTATTATTATTACCATTACTATTACTACTACTACTACTACTACTACTACTACTACTACTACTACTACTACTACTACTACTACTACTACTACTACTACTACTACTACTACTATTACTACTACTACAACTACCACCACACTACTACTACTACAATTATTACTACTATTACTATTGTTGTCACTAGCATTATCATTATATTATTGCTACAGTACAGCTACAAAAAGGTCGATAAATGAATATAAAATGAGCCACACACAAAACGGGGGCATTGTCAAATTGCTGTAAATGGAAATATTTAATTTCATGTATGCTTGTAAATGTCTTTCGTAATATTGCCTTAATTAACGTGGTATAAGTTGCTAGGTATGAAATACATATTAATTCTAAAGAATTTTATTATTTATGTTTGAAATGTGTAAGGGGGGATTCAGTTTTTCCAGTAGAGATAATAATAATTCTTAAAATTTGGATTTAAGTTTGTGTCAGACAATACAAAGTTGATCGCTTTTATAAATTATAAAAATAATTTTATTTCAATAATAAACGTGAGGCATACTAATTACATAGTATACCTTGGCTTATCTATAAGAAGAAATATTATTTTGGTAATTATATCCATAAGAACAGTATTTTATGAATAATTTCATTAACGTTTTAAAACATTACATTGAAGTAAAGCCAAAACACATGAGAGTTCATAATCATAAAAGTAAATAAAAAGAAATAACATAAGCTTTACAATTATCAAATGAGAAATTTCAAAGCTTTGAGTAATTCGAATAAACAGAGAAAAAAACGATAAGAATACAGTCTCATCTTATGTTCTCTTAACTTTGCTAAGGTATACTGCAAAACAATATAAAGTTATAGCAAGAAAATAATTATATAGAATCAATGGTGCAAAGTAACAATTGCAAAAAAGCAAATAAAATTAATGTATTTAAAATTGATTTATCTTAATTTTACAAATAAAAGATGTTTCCGTTAGTATAGGACAGTTGGATATAATAAGCAAAATAATTTTCTTTATTTTATACGTGGAAAGGATAGCCGAGCTGAATACACTGGGGCCTTAATTAAAATTAAAAAATGAAAAAATATTTGTCTAATATAGTATTATGTTGCACATACTTATAGCAATCATATGAATTGAAGTACTTTGTAAATTTTTTACTTTGAAAGAGTATAAGCTATCAAAAACAAAACAAAAAAATATATATATACAGGATTGTGTATAATCATTGTAAAATTAAGTTTATCAGAAAATTTTGACATTTTTCTTCTATTATAAATTATAGGTGCAATATATAAAGAAATTCCAATGAATGGGCACGTTAATTTTTGGAAAGATCATAAAATCAGGGAAAATGACATTTCTGTTTTAAAATGTAAATATTCGTTATAGTTGTGTAGATCAGCACCAGAAATATATCAAAAATGTGTGTAACATCCAAGTGAGATCACACTTTCTTGTTATTTTGAAAGGAATGAAACTTTACCTATTATATTATTATATTATGTGTATTGAAAACCTTTGTCAAACCTTATAAATTAGAAAAAAAATCTCTTGTTTTTAATATGTTTATAATTTTTAAAAATCATACCGACCTTATTGTGTATTTCTTTTTAAAGTTTTCATTCAACGATTCCTAAGATAAAAAATTTCATTTTTAATGAAACTAAAGCAAAAATAATTTTAATATTATATTAGTATTACAAATGGAAACATATTGTAAACCGATGTCAAATTTTGGACTGAATATTGATTAAAATATCTATTACTTTTTATTCATTAAATAGAAAATGAACATGTCATACAAGTTGTAGTTTTCTGTAACACTCAAATGAGAAACATAATACAAATAATTATATTTAAAAATATAAAACGATATAATTTGATTATATTCGTTGTTACATTTAATTTGAATAGATTATCATTTCTTAGTATCGAATTTTCGTTTGTGATGTATAAAAGTTGTTCTGTTCGTAAAAATATATATTCTTATATAATTTAGACTATGATTTTTAATCTCAAATTCATACTGCGAATATACTTGTACCAACAATTTTCTAATGTTCTAATGGGGAAGAAAAAAAAAAGAAAAAAAAAAAAAAAAGAAAAAAAAAGGAAAATGAAAATTATCAAAATCATACCAACTTCGAACTTTATTTTTATGTGAATTATTACAAGACTGACAGGTGCCCCTATACTATAAATTATAATATACAAATTACTATATCAGTTTTAAGGGAATAAAATGATTCATTTCACCGGCAGTAGCAAAACTCTTCGCAATCATTTTAAAATAAATAATGCATGTATATAAGTCCTAGAAAAAAAAAGAAGAAGAAAAGAAAAACATAATAGTAATAACAACAACAACAACAATAGCATTGCGAGTGCGCCTACATTATAATTTTGAAAGTATAAAAGCAAAGGCAACTCGGTCTGGCTCATTAATTATTTAAGTTCGAAAATAATTTCTTTTACTAAAAAAGAATTTCAAAATCACTAGCGCTTTGGCGCCAAAACTTACTGTCTTATCGTTGGTGAATAGACGTACATATTATATAAAATTATTTTCAATTTGAAGTACTTGTATGTGCATATAATATTTCCTTAGAAAAAAAGAGAGAAAAAGAGAGAGAGAAAGAGAGAGAAAAAGAAAGAGAGAGAGAGAGAGAGAGAGAGAACAAAAGAAATAAAGGAGATGTTTAAGAAGAGATTAAGAACGTTTATGGATGTAACAGATTTTTGGTACACGCTTTGGTACGACTAAAGCAGGATACATACATACATCCTTTAAACATGAATCCCGTGCCTTCTGTGCCTCTGCATTATATCACAATTTCACATTACATTGAAAAAAAGAATGATGTGAAAAGTGAAACAAATAAGACATAAAGATACGATAATGGACGATGGAATAAGAAATATAAAAGAAGTATCGAAATTTATTTAATCAACGATCGTTCCAATGATCGTCGTTCAATGAAGCACGGAATGACAATCGGTTAAAAGAAAAAAGAAAAAAAAAAAAAGAAAAAAAAAAGGAAAAAAAAAGAAAATGACAGATCGTGCTATCGAAGACGTTCAATAAAAAAATAAATTACAAGACACCTCTTCCCTTCCCTCATTAAAATTATTTATAATTCAAACGCACTCTTTTGCGTTTATTATAGTTATGTGAATGAAAAGAAGAAAAAAAAAAAAAAAAACACGAAAAAGAAAGAAATAAATAAGCAAAGTGTTTTAATAATTTTTAATTTCTTAAGTGCGCCTTTCAATTACTTTATTAATCGGCTATCGTAATTATGAATACGAATACGAGTTTGTGTATTGTAAAAAATTTGTGAATTTAATTATCTATATGCGTTTAACATAATATGTTCTAATGTTCTCACTGCGATGTCATTGTGCTTGTTATATAAATGCTTGTTACATAATTGTTCACAGAAAACATTATACGGCCATTAAGATGAGAATATGATATTACTTATGCGGTTTAACAATGTATTTACATGTGCACTGATACTCTTTTTATTTTGTTTCGAAACTACAGCTAAATATCGATACATGTTAACCAGCATATGTGATATATGTCTCTATGTGCATATTTATAGTAAGTATGTGTATAATATAGTTAAGTACATGTGAAATATTTTCTTTCCTCTCTTTGAATCAATCGAAGATAATATATTGTTTTTTCCTTGCGTTTTTAGAAAACCACGAATTTTGCTTTTGACAAAAAAGCAGCTCTGCGATGTACAAAAATGCCAATATCAATATAACATATATACATAATGCAACACAAAACTATATTATTAATAATAAATATTCAAATATGTTTGCTCTCCCATAATATTGATCCATTTTTAACTTTCGATAGTTTTTTTTTTTATTTTTTTATTTTTAAAGTATATAATTTCGAAAAGAAAGAACGCACATATAGTTATATATATATATATATAAAAAGAAGAACTGTTAACTGTAACATTGTGCATCCAATTAATTAATTTCCTTTCGATAATGCGGAAGATTTTTTATACGATTATATCGACTCTCGTAATTCTATCTTTTCAAATTAAATATCGCGCCAATTTACTATGTACATCGCATTACGTACTTATTATTTTACAAATTTCATTTATTTGACAAAAAAATCGATATTCTGTAATTACTCATAAAATATGTATTACAACAATTTTTATATTAGACATTGCGAACTATAAAATCATTATAAAATACGATTTATTTATTTATAAATTAACCAACAAAATATCGTTGAACGTAAGTAAATACATATCTTCTTAAAATTCAGTTTATGACTTATAATAATAATTAATAATACGTTGATATTGAAACACTTCAATGACTCTACGTAGAAATTTATCAACGACGTTTTGTAGATTTTAACGTTGCTAAAGGAGCCATTTGATTGGTCAGTCGGTTTGCGAGCAAACTGTTTTTTGATTCGTCAGACGCTTCACACACATTTGTAATTGGATAATACAAAATCGATTGTTTTTTCTGTTAAGAGAATTATAACGTTAAGTAAAAAGATATAATCAGTATTATTATGATTTTTTTATTGTGAGATAAGCTATATAATATCGTTTCAAAAATAGAAAAAAAAAACAAAACAAAAATGGCGACATATTTGACTTTTGTTTCGTTAAAATTTTTTTAAGATTATTTATCGATGATAATTTAAAGGATATACGATATGATAGTGCTGTATATCTTATCGATGAGAAAAATATTTTTTATTATCGAAAATTATTACGAAATACAAAGATTATTTGATTTTAATAGTAACGTAATCGCGACTGCGCAATCAACCAAAATAGCATAATCCTCTGTGCGTAGGACGTTATACTCCTACTGCCCTTTGTATTAACCTCACACAACACACACGTATATATACACATATTCTCATCCAGAAAAAGTGGTTGAGCTCCAGAGGCGGCCTTAACGAGGTTGCTTTAAAGAATCTTAGCTAAGGAGATTCGCAGTAAACGTTGTGCTTGGTTTTCAGTCAAACGACGCCTTTAGTGTGTCTTCTAACGAAAAAAATACTCTTTTTACGCGTTTTGTTTTTATCTCTTTCTCTCTCTCTCTCTCTCTCTCTCTTTCTTTCTCTCTTTCTCTCTCTCTCTCCGTTCAATTTTATACTCATCCCCTCTCAGTCATTCTTTGTCATTTTTCTCTCTCTCTCTCTCTCTCTCTCTCTCTCTCTCTCTCTCTCTCTCTCTCTCTCTTTTGTGGTCTCACACTTCCTCGTATCTAAGCTCGTACCACTGACATTTCATTGTCATACATGTGACAAATTAAACTGCCGTTAAAAATAAATAAAAGAATGTCGAAACCTGGTGACAGACAAAGTTACGCACAGACCTACAAACTCGTTGTTGTGGGTGGTGGTGGTGTTGGAAAATCAGCAATTACAATACAATTCATTCAAGTAAGTACTTTTTATGGTCACTAGCTACGTTACTACAGATCGAGCGTATGAGTGTACGTAGTTGAGTACCAATCAGCTTCGTTCTCCAGACTACACCATTCATAGATCGTCCAAAATGAAAAGAATTAATGATAACTCGTAAAGAGTGATCTCATGTTGAGTTATTTAGATTTTATTTTTTATTTTATAGAGATGATACTTATTTAGAATTTGATGACGTCAAATTTCGTCATACGTTCTTTTGATAGACGATATCAAATGATACGAACATTCTTTCATTAACGATTATGTCATACGAACGCATGCTATTGTCATATATGGTCATACAAACTTTATCTCAGTAATTGATAAGATTATCAAAATTACAAACTATATTGCTTTCCTCTATATTGCTTTCTTCTATATTGCTTTCCTCTATATTGCTTTCCTCTATATTGCTTTCCTCTATATTGCTTGTTTAATCAATTTAACTATCTTCAATAACAAATATTTCTTATACTTTTCTATTAAGGATTCATTTCTTATAGAGTTATTTTGTGACTGATTATGATCCAACAATTGAAGATTCATATACAAAACAATGTGTCATCGATGATGTTCCAGCAAAACTTGATAGTATGTATAAATTAATATCTAATTTATGATTTATATTAATTATTCTCTTTTATAGTTAATTTTATATGCTTTAATTTTTAGTATTGGATACTGCGGGACAAGAAGAATTTAGTGCAATGCGTGAACAGTACATGAGAAGTGGGGAAGGTTTCCTACTTGTATTTTCAGTTACAGACCACTCATCATTTGATGAAATTTTAAAATTTCATAGACAAATTCTCAGAGTAAAGGATCGCGATGAGTTTCCTATGCTTATGGTTGGAAATAAAGCTGACTTAGATCACCAAAGAATTGTAAGATATATCACGTAAACTCATAAAAGAATGAGCACGAATGCTGATACATAGAAAATCAATTTCTGTAATAAATATCTTTTCATTACAGATATCCGTCGAAGAAGCACAAAATATGGCACGTCAATTAAAAATTCCGTACATCGAATGTAGCGCTAAGTTAAGGATGAATGTGGATCAAGCTTTCCACGAATTAGTTAGAATTGTTCGAAAATTTCAATTATCTGAAAGACCACCGCTTAAACCAAATTATAAGAAAAATAAGAAGAAATGTTGCATGCTATAAATTTGTTTGGAAGCATTTAAACATTCTTCCGATGCCAAATACCATTGGTGAAACTTTATGGAAAATTATGAAATATCGATTAGTAACAAGGAATATTGTGATTATTTTGATATTACAATTATATCACATGGGGAAAGAAAAAAAAGAAAAGTATAAGAATACATTTTAATGTACATGAAAATCTCATTAGTTATTAACAAAATTGTTGGAATCATTGATAGATAAAGTTGAATTTAAATTATTTTATTTTAAATTGTTTATATTACGCGAGACTTCTTATAAGAAATAATCAAAAGTTCGAATGTGGTTTTTTTGACCATATATCTTTTTCAACTATTAAAACATTGATAAGTCTGTTTTTCAAAAATAATTGTTTATAACAAAAGTAATTAAAAATAACAGAATAACATGGATGCTATTTTATAAACAGATTTATATAAAATAATATAATTGCTTGATAAAATTTACTCATAATTTATATATCAGAATTTATATCGTATGTGTGTATATTAACCGATTTTATGACAAATTTTCCATATCGATTCGAATGGAGAATAGTCTTAGAAAATCCAAGGATGCAAAAGCATTGTGTACGATAAAAACAATTTATATACATTTCATTTGTACCTCTTCTCACAGAAATAGTACAATAATCTAATGTTTAAGTAGTATTTTTTAACCAAGTATTCTCTTGTAGATCAAGAGTAATTATAAAATTAGATTAAAATTAATCTCATCGTATAAATGCACAAGATTTATTATTAAATTTTTCACAATTTATGTTTGCGTAGGATTTTCTTGGTTTGTTATTTACTAATGAATTAACTTAGCAATAATAATAAACAACGCTACAATTTAAGTTTCAGTGCAAATACAAGAAAAACTGCAATTTGTCATATAGTTTAAGGATATTTTCAATATAAAACAAAAATATTAATTAGGTACATAAATTAGTTGAATATATTCAGAGTTAAATAAGTTCGTTGATTTAAATTTTATCTGAAATCTCTAAAAGAAATTAAATATTTGAGAGATATTTCATTTATATTTTCAGTTTAAATAATATAAAAAAGAAAAAAATTAACAATATGTGCCTATAATAATATGCGATATTTGATGTGCATGTATTATTATTATTATTAATATATCTCGATGTTTATGAAGAATTATTTATTTATTGATCTATACTCGTTTTGTCATTAGGATAAGAAAATGAATAATACAGAAGTGAAAACATTAACATAATATGGGGCCAATAACAAATGTAACGCACAATTCATTCTTCTAACTACCAGTTCTCCCAATCTATGTAACGAAATAGATACTAACAATCAATGTATTACACATGGTATTTTTTATAACAATATAATGTATTTAATATAATCTTACAAATATTTAAACAACAGTAAGAAACCTGTAATTTGTCACGTTTTGTCAAAAGTATATTTTGTACTTAACTTAAATCATCGCCTACCAATACCACGTCAAATGTGCTCTATAATACATTATAAACATTATTGTCACACTTTTATGTGTCGTATAATCTATGCAATTTAAAACGAAACCATAGATTATATCCTTTTATCCCGTCATTTATTTTAAACGTTCTCCGTAAACTTGCATTTGTAATAAAGAATTCATTTTTTTTTTTTGTAATAATCAACGATTATGACAACATTGTTCGTTATAAATATATTTCGTTAAAAAATATATATATATAATTGATATAATATATATAATTAATTAAATATATATAATTGAAATGGATACCAGTAAGATAATTCCAATTGAAAAATTGAATTGATAAAACATCTTATTTATGTTTCTCTTTTCGGTCTCGTACCAGCAGATAAGTGAGTTTCTTATTCTCTGTTTTTCAACGCATATTGAATATGTTAATTTTATAGCGATAATTAAAAACAAAGAAAAAAACAACTATTAAAAATCCAATCCGTCTTTTGTAGACGTCGATTAAATTTCGTTCGAAATGAATGCGAATTTTTAAAAACGTCAAAATCTCTTTTCTTTTTTGAAAGAAAAACAAAAGAGAGAAAAATCGTCATTTTAGCATTTTTAGAAACGTCTCTTTTAATAATAACGTATAAACGATAATAATTGTAAGTATTATTTTCTTTATCGTCACGTTTAATGCTTATTATTTCTTTTTTTTTCGTTGTGAAGGACATAAACACGATGATTGATTAGTTGCAAACGTGTTTGTTTGTTTTTTCTTTTTCTTTCCTTCGAATACTTAAGAGAGGGAGAGAGAGAGAGAGAGAGAGAGAGAGAGAGAGAAAATTATTTTATTTTATTTTTCCCATGTACAAAATTACTGATTGAAAATGTTATTGAAAAATCTACTCGTGTTAAAATTACGACAGATTAATATCTTTAGCGTGACATAACATTTAAAGTTGTCTTGCGCGAGATCCATTATCAGTCCAGTCTTGAATCGAGTAACGATTATTCCACCCGGTACGACGGAACATTCACCCTAATTTAGCTGGCGAACGATCGAAGAAGAGCAGCAAGGTGGTCAGACGGGATTCCCATCGTAGCTATTCTTGACCAGACCAGGCTAATATTGAATCCACTCAATTACTTCCAGCTACGTTAGTATATTGAGCACATCGCTATAAGTATAAATATCATCATCGATTTCTCTCTTCCTCTTTTTCTTACTTTTTCTTACATTATCTCGAAAGTAGTCGTAGAGAGGCTGTAGAGAGGCCGATGATCATTTTTATCTCCCCCTCTCTCACTGCTTCCCTCCCCATCTATCTCTCTTTCTATAAGAGCGCGCGTATGCATATACATGCATACGTACATATGCATATATACATACGTATATATTTTTCTCTATCACACTTGCCTAGAATTTTCAGTAAGGACCAAGATTCTATCGTTCGCTCGATTACATCTCCCGCCCCCCGGATATATTATCGTT
>NC_062197.1:3837683-3890183 GCF_912470025.1 Vespa velutina | reverse complement strand
GTCAACGTAGTATATCTTTAACTTTTTCTTACGGATCGACACTCATTTCTTCTTCTTTTTAACATATTAGTTATTCGTAGTATAGCGTTGGCGACGTGTTTACCGTGTAATTATAGACGTCCGCGGCTACGGTGCCGCCCGGCACGAAGTCCTGTCAAGGGAAAACTTTCATTTTCTACCGAACGATCGGCAAGAGTCATTTGCAAATTAACGTTGTATTTGTTTCATTTATGCATGCTTGAGAGACCGCTTACTACATACATAACATGTTTGCATTGCATACGTGTGTGTATAAACGAAGAATATAGGATCTATATCGTATAGAATGCAATAAAGAGCTCGATTCGTTTGTAGTATCTTTATGTATGATTCGCATCGCAATTAATTCATCGTCGGTTCGTAATTGTATGTTGTAATTGCATGATCGATTAAAATGGAACGATCATACGTAGTCCTTTCATTTCCGTTCATTTTGTTGTTTCACTCATCTTTCCCATAATTTTTGCCGTTTTTCTTTTTTCAAAATTTAACATATTAAGTCCATCGATTTTAATAAATTTCATCGACGAAAAACGATCGACGATTCATATCGATAAATATCCCTTTTTCTTTAGCCGATATAATCGATCGATTGACGGATGTAAACTTATTTTCTTTCAAAATAGACTTTATCACGAAACATTTGTTAAAGTTTCATAATTTTTTTTTTGCACGGAATTTCATTCGTAGAGTCATCATCTTTCGAGTCAAGCCGAGAAGTGCAAAGGCCGTCCTCGAGGCATAATTTAATAACGGACGAACGATAGAAGTGCTTTCGCCGTAACTGTAAACGAAGTTCGCAAGCGAAATAACCGTGTATGCATGTAGGTATATTTATAGACGCAAATATACGTGCGGTCAACTTTGAAATTATTTTCAAACCTGATAATCATAATCGGGCATGTGTCCTCGAAATAAACAGGAAAAACGTTTAACAGTCCCGTTGCTTTCGCACGAGAGACACGACCCATTAAAAATAGATTAAATCAGTGGCATTTTGTTTTATTTATTCGTGTTCTTCATGTCCATGAAAATTATCATTATCGAAGATTTTAATATGCCACTATTTATACTGACTCATCGTGTTTAATATATTATATGTAAATTTGTTTTTTATATGTCGAATGGAGACCTCTCTAATAATAAAAAATGATTATATTTTTAATATCCAACTGGTTGCGAAAAATGAGTCCAGACAAAGTTTCATAGAGATCGACATTGATTCAGTTCCCGTTATAATACATATTACTTCGTTATAATTAAAATTACATTTGCACTAGTAATTCCCAGTCAATACTGACAATTACGGATTCTTATAAGTCGAGTACCGGTTACCCCCATAGTAGTTAAAGCGTTAACGGATTTATCCTTACGCGGCAAAGATTTCTTTTCACTTCGACGAAGGAAAGAAAGAAATAGCAGGCGAACGCGAGTCCCCTCAGGTTCATTGACCCAAGAGTTAAAGATTTTCCAAATGAAAAAGTTGGTCTGTTCGCATAAAAAAAAAAAAGAAGAAAAAGAAAGAAAGAAAAAAAAGAAGATTGAAAAACTTTCTTTTCTAAAAAAAAACGAGGCTCCGTTTAAACGATATAAACCCCCAATGAAGATCGCGATCGGTATACATGAGCAGCAGTATATATTCTAAAGAAAATCCTCTGGGGAGAACCAGTTTCATTCTCTCACGAATAGGAATCGTACTTAAAGGGCTCGCGACAAGTTTAAGGTTTTACCTTATGGCAGACGATAAGAAAAATATACGCGGTTTATAAATATAAATCCGAGAAAATGCACAGTAATTAGCGGGAACATGTTTTTACAAAGAGTCTCCATAAATGGTGTCAACGACGTGATATTTAAGTTCCTGGCGCGTCCTTAGAAGGTCCCTATATCCCGCTCAGGTTCTTCTTTTATCCCGTATCCCGTGCGATTACAGGCATTTCTTCTTTTTTTCTTTTTTTTTTTTTTTGTATGAAATTTCTTTTCTTCTCTAAACTTATATTATTTTCTCTTAATAATAACAATCTTTACATTTATGAATCTTATTACTATCAGTCACCTTGTATATATATATATATATATATATATATATATATATATATATATATTCACTTGCGCATACGTGATGAAATCATCAAAACAAGTCAATTGACGAGCGGAAAATACGCTGGAAGATTTGCAATATTGTCGGAGAATATTTTTCTTCTTATAGATCTTAAGAGTAGATACGGACCGTTAGAGGCTAAACGTGTCTGCACACAATTTGGTATATTCTACTTGGTTGCTTACTCTCTCGGAGCATTTTTGTTGACTACTCCTCTCTTTGAGATAGGGAAGCCAATAGAGTGAATGTATATGACTGAATGTGAGAGAAAGATAGAGAATAACGCATATAAGAAACGTAGAACCATTAAAACCGGTGTAGTATATATTACGTTTCTCCCTTTCTGTTCAGTTTACACGAGATGTTAGCGTATTTAAGCATATTCCCACTTGACCGATCGGGGTCCGTGCGTCAATTGCTCTCAGATAATTAAAAGCTCGTGTTCAACGAATTTGCTCATGCACGACTTTAAAATAGCTCATTCGTGCGATTTCGTCGTTCGAACAAAATACGTTGACGATTATGATTATATTTGGTTCGCTTCTTCCGTTCCTTCTCCTTCTCCCTCTTCCTTCCTCTTCCACCTTCCTCATCCTTCTCTTCCTCATTCTTCGATTCACGTCGACCTTACTTGTTAGATCTTCCGTGACCATGTAAGTCATTACGTAAATCGAACATTACCAAATCGGCGTTCTTGGAGGAATTGAATCAGGTCTGCGTATTTGCAGATAATAGAAAATTACAGAAAATTATAGAAAACGAACGTCATTTTTATTTTGATAGAGATGATCCCTGACATTTTTTTTGTATCTCTTTTTTTATTTACTTATTTTTTTTATTTTTTGTTTTATTTTTACGTTAATACATATCCATTTTTATGAAAGAAGGAAAAAGAAGAAAAAATGAAAAAATATAAAATGGCTCAGTCTTTCTTTCTTTATTTCTTTTCCTCTCTCTCTTTCTCTCTTTCTCTCTTTGCAGAGTATCTTGCATCGAGTTAGCTCCGTTGAGCTAAACAGCTCGATCGAAAGTTTCGTAAGGCTACTAGCGCCTTTTTTCATCGATTTACTCTCACTCTAACCAGAACGCGTATTCCTCTCTCTTTCTTTCTTTCTTTCTTTCTTTTTTTCTCGAGCATTCTCCGATCAAGAGAGATCTACTATATCGAGGAGAGATCGAATCGTAGAAAGCAAACGGTTGTAGTATACTTCCCAAACCTTCTTAGTTTATATTTTTTTCATTAAGGGAGAAAGAGAAAGGGAGAGGGAGAGTGAGAGAGAGAAAAAGAAAGAGAGAGAAAGAAAGAGAAAGAACTCTCGTTTAGTGACATTATCAGGACATAAGAGAATGGATCACTCTTACCAATTTATATTTTATTTTTCCTAAATATATTAAATAGCAATAGCTCGAATCGTAAGGATACAATTTCGTTGAGAAATATGAGATACGCGTTGCATAACGTTTACGTATCCTTCTTCTTTCAATTTTTCCTTCTTTATTTTTTTATTTTATCATCTCAACGTTGTACTTGATTTAATTTCAATCGTTAATAACGTTCGGAATGTTCAAGAGAAGAAAAAAAAAAAAAAAAGAAGAAGAATAAAATTCCAACTTATGAAAATTCGAATGAGACATATAAATATGTCATAAAATCATTATTCTACAATAATATTGTATATTCGAAACTATAGTTACAGATAATAAATGTGTGAGAAAAAAAGAAAGAAAAAGAAAAGAAGAGAAAAAGAAAGAAAAATGCAGGAATACGAAGAAAAGTTAATTAATTCACGAGAGTGCATTTTCTGTCTCTCACTATTCCACGTCGTGAATCTACTTTCTTCACGAGCCCTATTCCTCTCCGTGAATCCTTTTCGTATTTGATTCACGCTTCTCGCTTTATATATCGCGAGTCAATATTTTACGGATCACGTGTTTCTCTACGCGTTCATTCCCGTTTAACTTCCTAGCACGTAAATACACAAATAGCGATTTTCTTCTTTCCTCTTTCCTTTGGTAATCGTCGATTATGGTAAACGGAGCACGTTTACGTTACGGTTTCAATGAACGGCGTCTTCTAATGAAAATTACATTTATTCTACACGGACAAACGTGCAAGCCTGATTTCGCATGCGAGAAAAAAAAGGATGATCTTCTCGACTAACATCGGAAAGCACGTAATCGTTTGAAGCCCTTTATCGAACGATCTTATTATTATTATTATTATTATTATTATTATATTTTTTTATTTCTTTTTTTATTTCTTTTTTTTTTTTTATTATTATTCTTTTTTTAATTTCATCTGTTTTTATCTGAACGATTTGTTTTCTCTGAAAGGGATTGCGCCAAGTTTCAAGGAGCAATTATTTCCTTTAAATAATAAAACTTTTATTTTCATTTTAATTTTCTTCTTCATCTGTATTTCATTTGGAAAACGGTTGTCGTGACGGTATACAAGCGATATTCTGATCTACTCGAGTGATCTAATTAGCAGGGACGAATGACGTAATGTCGTTCGATCTTATGATCACTAGGATGTAACTCGAAGATATCTACTTTTTCAATCGATTTTAATTTTAGGTAAGAACGTTGAAATATATAATTGCTAATATCTAAGAAGAATTTTAATATATTTTTATTTTATTTTTTTATTTTTATGAGAAAAATCATATAAAGGAAATAATGATAAACTTTTATGTTATATACACTATTCTCGATCATTCGATTTTCCGTTGATCGAGGACGTCGTTAGGTAATCCGTCACGTTAATATCGATAATAATCTTTCTTTTTCTCTCTCTCTCTCTCTCTCTCTCTCTCTCTCTCTCTCTATGTATATATATATATATTCTTTCATACATAAATACATCCATAAATTTCTATTATTCTTAGCTGGATTCTGTATGCATAGCATTGATTATTATAATACGTATGTAACATTTAATCTCTGATTTTCCCTCCCGTTTTCTGTTATTTTCCTAAACCCTCTAGTTGGGCGATTTCATTAGCGAAACACAGAGTTAGAATCGATCCGATCGATTTCCCGTTATTACGACAACAACAGCAGCAGCAGCAGCAGTAGCAACGACAATGACAACGACTAAGACAACGAGGAATGTTAGCGGCAAAACGAAGATGATACCACCGGACGGGGGGTGGGGTTGGGTCGTGTTGACCTCAGCCCTTATTGTCAACTTCCTTATCCCTGGAACCGTCAAATCCTTCGGCGTTCTCTTCGTCGAATTCCTTCACGTTTTCAAGGCATCGCCAACAGCAGCCTCTTGGATGCCGGCTCTCTGTTATTTTCTCTACAACTCTTTGGGTAAGGAGATCGGCTTCTTACTATATTATCGTTATGCTAAACATAGCCGTGCAACTCTGAGCGATCCATTTACATGAATTAAAATTCTCTTAGTTTATCTAACATGCCATTCGAATAGAACTTATACAAATGTGTGTTTATTTATCGTGTACCATCTTTGTAATAGGTCCCTTGTCGAGTGTTCTCTCTACCAAGTATTCTTATAAAACCGTGACATTAATTGGCGGCACCTTTGCCGCTACTGGAATGATGCTCAGCTATTTTGCTAATTCCGTTTCTTATCTCTATGTTAGGTAAGTAATGGAAAAGAAACAATTTTAATATTAACTATAGGTGTATATGTGTGCGTGTATAAATAATAATTGGTAAAATTTCTTTACATTTTTTTTTCTTCTTCATCTAGTTATGGTCTGATGGTCGGAATCGGCGCTGGTTTATCCTTTCCACCAACGATTTACATCGTCACAGCGTATTTCCAGAGGCTACGTGGTTTTGCAAACGGTCTCTGCATTTCCGGGAGCGCGATTGGGACTATAGTGTTACCACCGCTTCTTCAATATCTTCTTGACTGTTTTGGATATAGGTAACTTGTGAAAGGAGAGGGGAAGAGGATGGCGTTAGAAAGTCGAACGATGCACTTTGAACATCAGAAATAGCACCGATGTAATTGCCCAGTTGCTCGTTTACCATTCACATAAATACGAATATAATTGCCAGTTAGTCATTTAACATTTGTTATTTCTTAGACATCCTAATGGTATAAGTGATGTCATTAAATGCGCGAAAGAGCACATTTGCCGCATAGATTCGGGGCAAACATTGTGTAAAAGAAATACACTTTTATTTTATTTCTCTTCGTTCTTTTTTTCTTTTTTTTTTTAATCTCAAAAAAAGAAACGTAATATTAACAATCTTTCTTTCGTTATTCCAGAGGTGCGGTACTTATTATGGGTGCTTTAACATTGAACACGCTAGTTTGTGCTTTGCTCTATCATCCGGTCGAACAACATATGATAGCCGTTCCCATAGAGGAAGGAATCGATAACGAAGCTTTAAGCTTGGACGAACCGATCGACGAAAAACGTCAATCGATCGATCCGGCGAAATTGAATTCGATTGTTCAGGACGAGAAGAATGAAAAAATCGAAAGTACGACGAAGCAGGTACAAAATTTAACGGAACTATTGAATTATTCGAAGCTGACTACATCCAAAGAAGAAGGATTTGAAAAATTGACAAAGTCGAATGAAGAAGAGGAGCAAGATCAATGGATCGTCAAGGATCAAGTTATAGAGGATATTGCTAGCGTAGACGACAAGGAAAAAGGGGAGGATCTCCAAGATAAATATGACGAAGAAAACATTAAAGAGACTTCGAGTACGAGCGATAGAAAGCTAGTTGATAAAAAACAATTCGTCACTAATGAACCGTTCAATTCCCGTCAGATTAGCACAATGTCAGATAACGGATCAAACGTATTAGGAATATCGATAAAAATGCATCTTCAGGAGGACAACGAATCCTTGAAATTGGACAAGCCCGTGCAAGTAGAAATCTCAACGCCAAAGCCATCGAAGTCCGAGACTTCATCGACTAAGGGTGAAAGCACGAAGAAAGTATATCTATCTTTTGATTTCAGCATGCTGAAGGATCCGATCTATCTGGTCATTTTGATATCAAACTCGACGTCAGCGATCAGCAATACAAACTTTATGATTCATTTGCCATCCTACGCAAACTCCCAAGGCTTCGATCAAAATTCATCGGCTCTTTTGTTGTCCACTGTTTCAGCTCTTGATCTTATCGGTAGAATAAGTGGTGCTTCTTTATCCGATATAGACTTCGTACCGAAATATTATTATTTCGTCGGTGGCCTTGGAACTAGTGGGATAGCTCTGGCGCTACTACCGATGGCCAATAGTTATGGGATGCTTTCCTTTTTCTGTGCACTATTTGGCCTCTCTTCCGGCATGTACATCGGCATCACGACCGTTATCCTGGCTGACATGCTTGGTACTGATAAACTCAGTTCCTCTTATGGAATCTCGCTCTTTGTTAACGGTGTCCTCCAACTCGTCGGACCGCCGGTTTGCGGTGTCATCTATGAACACGTTGGATCTTATAAACCCATTTTCTTGGCATTCGGTATAATACTTATACTGGGTACCGCTCTCTGGGCCATTGTGCCTCTAATCAAAAGGAACAGTAAAAAAAAGATCGAAGAGGTATAACGGTATAGAAGTGTAATTACAAACTAACCCTCACGAATGAGAAATATCTTTACTCGTTCGTGTAATTTTTGTGATGACGTCATTCCAAGGAAAGTATACAAAATATTCGTAGATATAAATGCAGGGACTACATAAGCGTATTATTACAATACTTATAGATAACTCATGAGTATGTGAAGTATTTCACTCTCGATTGTAAGAGAAGTGAAAATACTTGTGATCAGTATTTAGCGATTAGGATCACATCACGAATCGTTTTTCGTTAATAATACGATCGATTTTTTTTTTTTTTAACAATCGTTAGAGTCATTGATCATTAAGTGGTAGATTGCCTTCTAAAGTGACAAAAACACTTTTGTAAGACCAATGTTAGTGTATATGTTTTTCCAAATACAAGATTTTATCAGGCGGATCATCGATGTACTATCGTTTATCGTTCATAATATTATTATGAGATTTTATCATTGAAAATGCGTCGCGTCGATCTCTTGTTCTATACTCTGGCATTAGTAGTATGTATATCCGTAGTATCTTTACTCTAATTGATTAGTCATGTTGTTTTCTTGTATGTTTTTTTTATTATTTTTTTTTTTTAACAGACCACTCAAACGTTTCATTAGAAATGAATTTCTTAGTTATAACATAGGTGGCATGAATTTTCATAGCTCATAAAGAATAAATTTCGATCATTGAAACGAGATCGAAAATTTTAATTAAATCAAGCCGATAAGACGTTACTTAAATGAATATTTGATAAAAGGCCGTTAGAAGAAAGAAAAAAAAAAGAAGGGTGTTAAATCTCCAGATTTTAAATGAACCTAGTTCGCGTTAGACGATTTTTGCATTAGCGATTCACACCGATGCTCCGGGTTCTCTGGGTATTCGTATATATCTAGTCACGCCTGTGCGAATGTACAAAATGCACGCGCGAGCCACTAAAAATATTTTTCTTATTATTACGAAATGGGGAAAATAAGAAGAAGAAGAAGAAAAAAGAATTATCGTGATGCGTGAAAACATGTGGGAGAAGCGTTTGTTTAAAGAAGACGTAACGTTCGTAGGCTCGACTCTATGAGTGCTGAAGTTACAAGGGGCGTGTTGTCATAAATAGTTCTTCGCACTTGGATTGTTCGCTTATCCGATAAAAGAGCATCCAAGAAGACATTGTATGTTTATAATAGCGGTGTATGACGAAAGACGAAAGAAAGAGAGAGAGAGAGAGAGAGAGAGAGAGAGAAAGAGAGAGAGAGAGAGAGAAAGAAAGAGAGAGAGAGAGAGATTCTGCGTTCGAATAATCTAGTAATTCATTAATTATTCCTTTCTTCACGAAGCGCTTATCTATCTTGCTTTAATTATTATTAGACACGCGGTTGCCATCTCAATTATTAGAAATAGAATAATTTTTCTTTTGTAAGAAAAGAAAGGAAGTGTGTCGAGCTTTAAGAGAAAGAAAGAAAAAGGGAGAAAGTAAGAGAGAAAATAAGATAGAAAAAGAGAGATAGAGAGAGAGAGAGAGAGAGAGAAAGAGGAAGGAGGAGGATTAAAAAAAGAATGAAAAAACGTTGGTACACATCTGTGAGTCTTATATATGCTGTCTACCTCAAACATTAACTCGTTTCACTTTTCCATTTTTAAGTCCATTTACACGACGCAGAAAAACTGTACGTATTATACATATATAATAATTATAGAACGTTAGTTGACATTTCAAACAGTTTTATCAACGACGATTTGTCAACAAAAGTACATACTACTGTAAGTAGAAAACCATAATTCGGCACATCTGATTATTGCCACCTGTTTCTATTGAGCCTAGTAAATGCCAGTCTGATCACTGTCGGTATTTACTACTTCATAGCATTGGATCCTTTTGATTACATTTCTGACGTCGCTAAAATCAAATTTCTTGAATGAAGATTTACTATAAAATGGAAAAAAAACACGTATATTATTGGTATTCTTACGCAGCTTTACAAAGCTGCATAATCATAATATAAAGATACTTTTTCTTTTATTTTTTGTTTTTTAATGATAGACTTTTTAAATGAGAATTATCTGTTGTATTACGCAAGATCATTCAAGACAACGAAATTTAATATAATATCATCTTAAGAAGCATATAACTGTACATTTGATACTTGTTGTATTACTTTATGACTCACTTCATTATACTATGTCTACCAGTATTTCTTATGGTATATCTCATTGCTTTCTACAAGCTTAAAAACAATCTATATCTTTTGTATTTTACATACATTATCTACAGATACATTGTGAAACTATATATCCAATTAATAAATAGAGTGATATGAAAAGAATTGTATGACGAATAATTTTAAACAAATAGTTTTGTTTCTCTGTGTAAAGTCTTTTTATAAGGGCATAATTATTACAATACGTAATTTAAACGATTATGCTTCTTTAATCGTCAGATTGATTTTTTTATAGATATATTCCGATGTTATCGAACGTTTATCGAGGAACATATCGCGTTATATACATACGCGTATAATTCGAAAGTTCCTGTATAGATTAAATTAAATGATGATATTATCTAAAAGATTTAAAATTTGTTTAACTTACGTGATTACTGATTAGAAATGATATCCGCACTTTTCCAATTTTTTACATGATATTTTCAAATATCACGACAGATTACGAAGTTGCCGTATCTCTGCGCCCAGTGAAAGATACGATTGATCGGATACCTTTTACCGACGTCTGTAAACAATAAATTTAACAAGTATATATTGTTAAATTAAAATGTATACATTAATGTAGAAATGGATGGTTTGAGATTTTCAAATCTTCCCTCACCTTCTTCTTCGAACCATTAAGAAAGTCTTTGTACATCTCAGAACGAAGATATCTCGAATAACTATCACTCTTCATGAGATGATAAACATGAGCCTGAGAGGAGAAATTTTTTTTCTTCTTTTTTTTTTTTATATGAAAAATAGAAACAGATAATAAATATTATACAAAAATTATACCGCAGCGACATCGAAACACCAACGATCAGGTTTTTCCAAATTTTTTTTCGTTATTTCGAAGGACCTAGAATCGACGTTAATTGGACAGCTCGCATCTGGACCCAAAAATTCATTCCAAATTTCTTCAACCTTAACGTTAACATCTTTCTGCGAGAAGGTTTTCAATTCCTGTACGGTCTCCCAAAATCTGTACACATCAGAAAAATCTCGTTTATCCGACATACATTCATTTTTGTAACGGAATACATGTATATAACATTTAGCATTGAAAATATAAGAGATGAATAATGCCATGTTAGATCCTTACTTGAGATTTTCACTGCTAAATTCTTTTTCCAAAAATCGTATAAATTGTTCTCTACCGACCGGATCCTGTAACAATTCCTGAAGGCCAAACGCCCATCTCTTTACTCTTCTCGTAGATACTTCTTTCCTATTCGAAAAAAAAAAATATGCTTCAGCTTTTTATTCTATTTTATAATTATTTACAAAATAATGACAAATGCTATTTACGCTATTTTCTCTTGCTCCCACATTTCCGGATTATCCGATATCCATGGATTTGTAAATTCAGGTTGAGTAAAAAATGGATCATACTCGGAATACTGTTCGAAGTATCCGATAAGACTAAAATTTGAAATTTAGATAAATTGACAGTGTTTTATGAACATTTTATGAACTTTATAATTAAAGGAATGAGATGTTACGCGGACATCGAACTTACGCTTCCGCAACTTTAGAAACTTTGATATTTCTCCTATCCAATCTATCCCTCAACATGTCAATTTCCTTTTGCAACGATTCTATCGTAAACGTTATGTAAGATTCCGAATGGGGAGAAATTCTTCCACCAGCGATCCCAAGTTTCAGATGTTTACTAGATCTCAAGTTTGGTTTTTGACTGCGACATGCTTTCTTGATATCGAGTTCTGTCGTATTTACACAGCCAGGCTGTAATCAGTGTCGTTGTGATAGGGTTTGTAAGATAAATCGAAAGAATATCGTTCGGTCAATGCTACAAGTTTTTTCTTTTATTTTTTTTTTGTATTCCTCGAAAGAGAGAATAAAGCACACATTTTGAGTGAAAAATAATTCTTATAAAATCTTTTACCATTGGCCGATGCACGTCCCAAAAGGCTCTCTCTTGACTGTCCAATACTTTCCTTTCCAGTTTATCTCTCTTTTTATCGACTTTACTCTGTGCTTCCGCTTGCATAAAAATGAACTCCCACTTTCGAGAGAACATTTTCTGCAATCTAGCTAGATTCTCGGCTTCATAATCAGCCAATTCGAGACGCGTTTTATTTTGCATCGTTCTTTTGCACAGATAAACGGCTACGATTCGAAATATCCGAACGTTATTTTATTTATTGTTTTATATAAATCTAAATAAAACAAAACATGTACAAATATAATTTAAGATTATATTTTATTACCGTAATCGGTATTCTCTGGTTCCCAAGAATTCGATGGCCAAAAATAAGGCGTTTGAAATCTATAGAATGTGTTATCGTTTTTAACGGTAAGACAATGATCATCAATGGGAAAGAAATAACCATGAGATGACATGAGATGTGCCACGTGAAGAGCCTCTATATATTAAAAAGTTATGAGATAATAATTAAAAATTTACTCGGTAATTAATTTGAAAAAGAAACATTGACTCTACATATACATATAGGTATGTTTATATATATATATATATATATATATATATATATATATATATATATATATAGATATATATATACCTTGATCATCAATATCCATAGTTTTCATCATCCACGATATCAAATCGGAACCTAAAAATTCGCGTAAATATAAAAGATCATGCGAGTTAGAAATACAAATCTTCGTTCGATCATTTGACATCGATACTACCTGTGAAAACTGATGGAGTTTTTGTCATGAAACTTTTCACTGTTCTTACAGGGACACCTGTAGCTTCCTCCAACATTTTTTCCATTAGAGATTCCATCTGAAAGAAGTAGGTATACTTTTGCCCGTAGATATTTATAATTTTCGGAAGGCTGTTAAATATTTTTCTCGTACAACGTTTCATGTTCAACGTGACAAATAAATTTCATTCATACGTGAACTCTCTTAATAGAGATATTGTACAAATCGATCAGTTAGAATGATAAAGATATCATGCGAGATACCTTTTTGTAGACGAGATAATTTGGCGTATCTTCAGCGCAACAGGCAGTGATACGGTGCGTGGGTGTATTCTGTTTCTCAACATTCTCCTCGGTTCGATCATTCTCTTCCCTGTCGCCAGTTTGATCCGATGATTCTCTCGTATCATTATTCTCTATTGGCTTTCGGCGGGAGGCCGACTTTTCGGAGCTCATAGTTACCATATTATACGCTTTAAGATCGTAGCAGTATTTCACAATCTATATTACATTGAAAACTTTTAACACGATGAAAACGCAAAGAACATTTATTCTCAAATTATAAGGATAAACAAAAGAAAAATTATTGAAAATCTTTTTTTTCCTTTTTTTTTTTACTTTTTTAATTTCTAACGATTCTCTATTATCGATACTAACGATTCGGGATGTAGAACAACAGAGTGTCCGTCGTCGATTCACCGCGCGCGCATTGCGGTCGTCGAAGGGCTCTTCTCGAGAAAGAGAAGAGAGAGGTTCGACTTTTCTTTTTTTTCTTTTTTTATTCCCTTCTCCTCCCTATTCGACGTTAACCGTAGTTTGATAAAACGATATCGATCTTCTAATATGACGAATATTAAAACAACGTATCATCGTTTCTCTTGTAATCCTTGATTTCAACGATCTCATTTTCTCCATTCTCTCTCTCTCTCTTAGCTTTTTTGTTTTTTTAGCACTTCAATAATAAGATCCTGTTGGTTACGAGGTCACACATTATCGCGAATAATTATCGTAATTTTGTTATATAGAACAAGTAGATTTCACATCGCACGCGTTCTAAACACGCAAATACATACACACGCTCACACACAAGAAACGTAAATCTCGAGTACCTACCAATAAATAACTTTAATAAAACGACCTCTCGATATTTATTTTCCGAAGGACATTGGATCGCATAGGACGTGAATAAACAACGTGCGAGCGCAAACGCGTAGAAAAGGAATAAACACGAGGATGCACAAAATAGACAATTGGCTAACTATGTGTGTGTGGATTGAAAGAAGAGGGAAAATTAAAGTAAGAGTATATAACGAGAGCACGGAATAGTCGATTCTACGAACGTCAAAATCGAACTCCTACATACGTTGGCCTGGTGATCACGAGCACGGTGCTGCGCGTTCACTTTGCGACTGCGTGCTCTCCCTACAAACGACGACGACGAAGCAAAGCTGCTAACATGTAAATGTATAGAAAAAGAAACAGGGGATCCAAGTGGCACAAATATCGGCCCTTTACACTGTCCTCGAGCAACCATGTATCGATCACTTTTGAAAGGCCAAATCATTTTCGAAATCCTTCGAATTATTTCCGTTCTTGTTTAGATCATCCTCTGTTTTATTATCTTCGCTGTCTAATATAAAATTTTTTATATCAAACTCGACTAACTCTTATCAAATTATTTGTAATTTGACAAAATGAAAAGTCGCATATATATTTCAAAGGTCGTTAACAATGAATAGATAATGTTAGATAATGAAAATAAAATATAAAACGGCCCTGTGCCATTAAGTCGCCTTTATTTTTTTGCATCTTTGAATTCAATAAAATTCTTAAACTCAAATTTTCTTTCATTCCCTTTCTCTTTCTCTCTCTCTCTCTCACGCTTTCATACATTATTTTATATATAATTCTGTTCTTTCATTTATTACTCCGTGCGGTACGATTTCCATTCTAACATTGTTAAATCTTTTATTTGTTATTTGTTTTATTTCTTTAGCATATATCTCTCGCTCGCTCACGCTCTCTTTCTCTCTTTCTTTCTCTCTCTCTCTCTCTCTCTTTCTCTCTTAGTACATACATGTTATTAAATATAAACTTATTCTACATTCATACATACACGCGCGCACACGCACACACATACGATAAAAGTAAATACAGAAACCAATGATTAACAATATTGTTCCCAATCGTTTCTTCGAAACGTATTTGTTAAAGCGTTATTCGGAACATTTGCGAACGGACAATAGACATTCCACGAAATTTTTTCTTTCAAAAATATATATACACATATTGTATTTTGAATAATAAATTGTGATCAAAAAGGGACAGATCATTCCACTATTGTATTGTTTCCACTAATCTTTGTATCTGCCTGGTGCGAGATTCATCACAGACATCATAACAAGAGATAGAACTTAAATCTTAGAAATATCGATGCCAACGAATCATTCTATTGTAAACTCATTTTCATTTGTACAATCTCAATCACCTGCTGAATAATACTTGACATTTGCATATATTTATATGTATATATATACATATATATATATATATATATATATATATATATATATATATATGTATATGCACATATATATACATATATACACATGCATCCACTATTTCGATAAATACATAACAATGGATACAAGATATATAATTTTAAAGCAAATGTTTTTATATAGTGATGTTATGCAATATTGCATGGATTTTCGATATCGTCAGCAAAGTAAAAGAATGTAAAGAAAAATAAAATTGTCGAATATATCCAATAAAATAGTAATAAAAATCTTCGCTTTAAAAAAAATTGTTTAAACATTTTTTTTAAAAACATCCATTGATATCGCGACAATCATATTATTGTTGTAAAATCATCGATCGAATCATCAAAATTCCATTTTAGCATAGAATGCACTATTAATATTAAAAAGTAAGAAAGTGTTTATGAATGTGAAACTATAATCTAATCTTACGGAAAGGCCAAGTTTATATCTCTTGATCTAAATCTTGATCCATACATACACTTATCCAATAGATACAGGAGCGTGTTATTTTTCATTAGATCTTTACTTATATACAATAAAACGTATTATGTCAAAGTTAAGATCTTTTTAAAGATAATAAATAAAAATTTTAAGATTTTTAAGCACAATAATATAATAAATTTTTTTTTTTAACAATATCCTTCATTAACTTTCGTTCCCCTTATAAAAAATTTGACTCGAGTTTTTTTTGTCGATACATTTTCTCCGTTGCACGGAATATATATATATATGTGTGTGTCCATAATATATTTATATATACACACACATATACATACATGACACATGCAAACGTTCATTCATGCATATTCACTTACTTACATACATACATACGTACATACATACATACATACATATTGCGTACATGTTTTTCGTGTAATTCCGGATGACTTTCAGTCAGTTACTTTCCGAATTGCACTTTTCGTCGTTATCATCTATAAATGATCTTTTTTTTTTTTTACTTTTATTTTTCTTTTCCTTTTTTTTTTCTTTTAAGAGTTTAATTTAAACAACAATACACATTTAGTACATTTATTTAAGTAGTAATTAAAGTCGTCCGCACTGTCTTTTTAACGGTTCGTGAACATCGTAAAATATGTTTAAACACGACGTGAACACAGCGATCGGACATTTAAGTTTAAGTTGCGATTTAGAATGGAACGACTTGTCTTTAAGACTAGATATGATCGTCCATTATCATATACATACTCTGTTGCTCTACGTTGAAAATACGCAGGCGGAAATACGAACAAAATGTGCACTGCACCCTATTTGTTCGTTCATCTATTAAATCTTTCTTTCTGTTTCCTTTTCTTTCTTATAAACGTTCCAACTAAAGATTAGTAAAAATAAATGTTGCGTGAACATCATTGAGCAACAAAACGTACAGTCCGTTCTTCATTTTTTTTTTTTTCAACCAACATTTACAATTTCTTCACTATTATAAATTCTTTTAGATGAATATCGCTACCGCAATGTTGTGACCTGCACTTCCTTTTTATCTGGTTAATCCTTTAACCGTTTTTTATTTTGGTCGCTTATGGACATTAAATACATATATATATATTTTTTATCTTTTTTCTTTTTTTTTTTTTTTCCCCTTAAATTCGCCAGTTGACATAACGACGATACTTTGGCTCGAGCTGTTTCTTCGTTTCCTCGAGTTCATTTATCTCATCGTCGTCATCGTCGTCGTCGTAAATTGTCTCTTTGTCCTCGTTCTCTTCCTCGTCCTCGTCCTCGTCCTCGTCCTCTTCATCTTCATCCTCCTCGTTGTCCTCTGTGTGGTCCACTTTACTTGGGACTACAATTAATAACGAATTAACATTAACTTTATGAAATACCACAAATCAATCACAAGATATCTATGTATACTACTCGCGTTGAATCTTTTTTTTTTCTTTTTTTTTTTTTTTGACTTAATTTAAATTTCTTCTCTAACGAGGACCGGATTATCTGATACAGTAAAGTAAATAAATATTTCACATGATTAATATACGACGTATTAACATTAAATTCAGTTGATTTTTTATTAAAGCTTAATTTTTTCTATTCACCAGATAAACAAAGAACATAAAAATTAATAAAATATTTATTGTTAATTGTAGAAACCAAAAAGAAAAATCATTGTGATGCAATTATAATTGTATGTGAGTTGAAAGTATAGAATGTAGTTTTAAGGAGTAAAAACACTCGATCATTATTTACTATTATGAAAAAAAAATGCATAATAAGTTTTATTTTTACTTTACTGTATCAACGATATGATTTTTCTATTAGCTTTGTATAATTTAGTAAATGAAATAAAGTTTTGCTAGGTTTTCATTAATGAAGGATATGTTTGATAAATGATATAAATGATATGAATGATAATGAGGGCCATATTTCCCTTTGTGAAAATAATATATGCGCTCTCGATTAGTTAGGCAAAGACATTACTGTACGGTATAAGCGTGGCATAATAAAGGATTAATTTGAAATTACAAAAAAATAAGCAAGTATAGTAGTCTTGAAAACGAACGTATAGAAAATGATGGAACGCCAGCCAACCCAATTTTCCTCTGGCACAACAGCATATATATCGAGGCACTATTAAAAGAGCAATTGATTCCATAATATGTTCCATCAAAATGTATTTAAATGCAGCAATGAATTTTGGTCCATCGACGACACACACATTTTGCAGAAATAAAAACATGACTTGCGTATATGATGAATTGCGGCCTAATCAATCGTTGAGTTGCAAAGAAATAAGTATGATGAAGGCATGTTATGCACCGAGTTATTAAATTTTTCATATATATATATATATATATATATATATGAAAGATTTATATATATATTTCATATATATATATATATATATATATATATATATATATATATATATATATATATATATATATTGCAGAGCGCTACATGTATGCATTAGATGTATCGAATCTTTTTTTTATCTGCCTTCATGAATGCAAATAATAACACCGCTTTGTATATGATTTATGCATAATTAAAAATTTATGAAAAATCATAAAAATATATTGTAAATAATGTCAAAGCTGCAGACAATAATTGATTTGTTATCAACGATATCAAAACTTGCAAAATATTTGTTTCATTTTCATTTGTGCGATGCATTAACGTTAGTATCCACAAGTTAAAGAATAATTCATACAAATGAAAATGCATTGAAAAGCGATTTTACCCCTTAAAACTTTGATATGAATACAAAATTAATCAACTGCATTTATCTTATCTTTATCTTCGATTTTATTCAAATGGTATTATTCCGAAGTAAAAAAATGCACCGAAAAAAAATATCGTTAAGATAGACGTGTATATCTCGTTTCCAATTTTTTTTCTTTTTTTTTTTCAAAGAAAATATTCAAATTGCTTGTTTGAAAATATTATTCCGCCAACATGTATAACTTACCTTGTAACATGAAAAACTACAGGCGGTTCAGCAACTATCCTATCATCTTCTTCAGAATTTGTTCCAACCGCCGCATTATTCGTGATTTCTATTCCACCTATCGAGCACGTAGACGTAACCACTGCGCATTTTACCATTTCAAGATACGAATAATTTACTTCTTTTACAGTATCATTATTTCTCGTTTGTATATGTTCAATGATATCAGATTTGAAATCTGTGAGATCATTAATGCGCTTACGGGGGCATTCAGCGTTGTCATCAACATTGCACGATGTTTTCTTCGGGATTTCGCTTTTAACAGTATCGTCTGTGTTAGGATTAATTTTAACACATACCAATGAACATTCAGATTCAATTCCGGAATCAACGCTTTCCTGGAAACTCTCTTTATGTTGCGGCTGAACGACCTCTGGAATGTTATCTTCTGAAGTTGACAAATTGGATTCCTCGATTCCTGAATCTTGGCTATTCCTATGAATATTTTCTGGCTTTTTAATAAGTAAAGTTGTAGACGAATGAGATGTCTGAGGTAGATCGAAAAATGAAGTTTCTGTTTCTACTGCATTCTGTTGCCATGCATCAGAAACTATATTAGGTAAATGTGTTTCTTCTTTAACAGAGTTTCCATCGTTAGATATATCAGTAATACAAAATATAAGATCTTCAGAGTCTGATTTTTCAAAATCTTGAAGAGTTTTTTTAACAGAGGCAGAAACATTTTCTCTTATCTGTGGTAATATTACAGTTGGAAGTATAGTAAAGTCAGATTCCTTACCAGAAGGCTTCTTTATATTATTTTCTATATAATTGTTAACTTTAACATCTTTAGATACAATTGGACATGCATCAATATTATTTGGTTTGGATAACAATGTCTCTTCTGTAATAAGATCATTTAATGTATCCTCTTTCCATAAAGCAACTGCAGCCTCGTCCGTGCATATATTAGCAGTTGGATGTATCTGTGCATTAACATTATTAAAATCATCAACATTATCTTTAGAAGTAAGACTTAACTCTGATATACATGATTTTATTTTACTATTTACAGTTGTACTCTTTGAATGTGGATCTATATCCACATGGCAAGTATTTGCTCCTACATCATGACTTAAAGCATCGTTTAAGTCGACCCATCTTTCATTTTCTTTGTTAATATTAACACTACATATTTTGGTAACTTCATTATTAAAATTTTTCTTCTTTTCTACATTAATTTCTAACATATCATGATTTATCATTGAAATATCATTTACACCATGGTTATAATCATCCACATGCATATTTGATGCTACTTCGTCATTCTTACAACAAGTATTAAGAAGCAAAGAATCTGCAACATCTTTTTCAGAAGTAGTCTGCAAATTTACTGGATCATCGAGCATACTTACAATATTTACATTATCTATGACTCTTATATCACATGTCACGTTACAAGATGAAGATATTTCATCACTAGTCAAATTAATACTGTCAGTCGAACTTCTATCACATACTTTTTCTATCTTTACAGAATCTATGTTCCCCAATTCATATCCTATGGTTTCTTTCTCAATAATATTTTCACTTACTTCTAAAACAGAGTATTCAGGTATATCCTTTAACTTAGGTATACATACAGTCATCTTGCTCTCTGGAACATTTATCGATGAAGCACTATTTACAGTTTTAGAGCAAGCTTTTACTACCACGGTTGAGGTAACACTATTTTCTTCTGCTATTAAATCTCTGCTAGCATGCCCGTCATCTTTTAATTGGACAATATCAGGTAACGTTTGAATATTTAAACTAGATACACTAGTTTCCTTTTCTTTATCGCTACTAAAGTTTCTACTATCGTAATTGGATGATTCTACATTATAATGTAATGATTTTTCTTTAAAATCTTTTTCTTTCATTTTTCCTTCGTTATATCCCTGATCTGCATGTTTTATTTGATTGGAGCACTTTTTGGATGACTGTTGTTCTGAGGCATTCGTATTGGTATCCGTTTTAAATGAAGCAAACATACTTGTTAATGTTTGTATACTTGGTAATTGTGTGACATTTAATGACTTTAATGATTTACTTTTAGAAGATAAAGATACAATGTCTGCAAATGTTCCAGAAGTATTAGTTTTACAGTTTGCTTTCCCGTCTTTGAAATACTGATGAAATTTATCACCAAATGCTAACACGCTATTTACACTACCTTGCAATAAATTTCTAAAATCTGTTTGACTAATATTGGATGATTCTGAAAAAAAATTTCCTTTATGTTGAAATAAACTGGGAAGCTTTTCTAAACCGGAAGTGTGCTTCTGAACTGGAGTACCTTTATTTCCTGATAGCGGAATTTGTGATTTTGCAGACAGTATATCTTCTACCGATTGCTGTATATTTGGTTCTTCTTTATTTAAATTTATAAGATCACCTGTTTCAATATTATCTTTCAAATCAATCTGTGTATCTTTTATAATTTCACTTTTACAATTATCAGTTTCCTTAAATATTAATGCAGAAGTATCTATCGTTTCTTCTTTTAGAGCTTCACTTTGATTGTCTTTAGAATCTTCCTTATGTTCGACAGTATAAACATTTAAGTTATCTTGAGTATTAACTTCGCTAGTATTCTTACTAGCAGTGAAACATTCATTTGTACTCTGTTCATTTGTATTATCAGATATATTCAATGGTTGTATACTATCATGTTTATTAACATTAATTGGAGTCGTGCTAATTTCACTATTTATTGCAATTTGTGCACCTTGTTTCTTTTCGTTATTTGTTTCTGTCTCTGATTTAAATATATTATCTGAATCATCCGAATCCACAGACTCTACTGAATCGACTTTGAAGTTAAAGCCGATGGTAACATTGGATTTAGATGAAGCGAAAACAGACTTAGGTGTAGATGTACAATTTGATGATTCAACGAGTGACACACGAAACCTAGATGTTCCACTTGTGGAAGGAAAGAAACACGTGGACATTGGTCCTAGCGATGTTGGAGTTACAGGAGATGAAGATGCTGAGGAATCTGTGGAACGTAACGATGCTTCTGAAACTCGAGACACAACAAATCGACTTCTAGAAGGACTCGGTATTGGACTTGCGACAGGCGAGGGGATAGGACTAGGAGCCGGGGAACGGAGGCGACCCCCACTAGTACGTTTCGGTTCAAGCGTCGATCGCCCGGTATCCTCGGTGGTTACTGAAGTCATGGGTGATGAAGGACATGGCAGTGTCTGACAAGTAAGCGAGATCTTACGGTTACTCGCGTTAAAGGATCTGCTATGATGTCTTGGACTTTCTGAATCCCCTATATTCTCATTCATCTGTTGATTTTCTTTATTGCGTGCACAATAACTTCTAATTTCTGCCACAACGTCCATATATTGATGTAAAGTTCCATCCTAGAATTATTGTGAAAAAATATTTATATAAATTATTAAAACAAAACAAAAAAATGCCTTCGAACATAAAAATACATACTATTTTAATCCGAGGCTTGTCATCTAGATCCAATTGTATAACACTCCTGTTTTTTTGCATAGCTGCACTAAGAGCTTTCATTCCTGTCATCTGTATACTATTATCTCGCAAATCTATCCTCTGTGAAAGTATATATATATATACTTATATTACACATATAAAACTGAATAATATTCAATTAAATATAACATAAAAATATAGTATCGAAAAAATTATTATCAAATATTATTTCCAATTAATTACATGTTACATACCTGTAAAACTTGATTATTTTCAATTACATCAGATAAAGCAATTATTCCATTACATGTCAGATCTGTGGATTGCATTCCCAATTGTAAAAGAATACGATTTTGTTTAAGGGAATCCTTCACAGTGATTAACATTTCACTGGTTAACATATTCTGTCCAATGTTTAATGTTTCCAGTGTCCTTGATAATGACTGAGTAGAAAGAAAACATTTTTTTATCCAAAACAATACATGGAAATATGACTCAAATTAGTTTAAAAAAAACAATACAAGTTATTGTTAATACTTTTGATCACACACGCACAGAGAGAGGATGAGACAGCAGACAGACAGACAGACAGACACACACAGATAGGCGCGCGCGCACACACGCACCATACACAATGTATATGTAATAATATTCTTCAAACGTATATTTAAAAATAATTAAATATATTAAATTACTCACAATAATGCGAGAGAAGTACGGAGATGATTTTTTAGTAAGGCGATTATTCCATAATATGAGTATACTCAATCCTTTGCCATCTTTATCTTCATGAACTTGATTAATAAGTCCTTCTAATAGATCCTGTACACCATTATCTTGAATGTTATTATTACTAAAAGGAAAAACATACATATTATATTTTTACACTATTTGAGTAATTCAGTTTATACAATTTTGCATAATTTTTCAATTTTATCTACCTAATATCAAGTAATTGTAAGTGATTATTGAGCCTTAATAAAGATCCAAGCTGTATAGCATCGTATAAATCGAGTCCATTATCAGCTAAGTAAAGTTCTCTTATCCCTGTATTCATTTTCAGAGCTGTAACTGTTATGATAAAAAAATAATTATCACCATTAATTAAAAGTTTTATATTTTTTATTGCAAAAACTTTATTTTTATCGTTTTCTATTACATATGGATGATTAAATGTTTACTATGAATAAAAAGACTGTTAAGCATGAGAAAAAGCAATTGTACTGAACAATGTTAGAACAGCAAATATAATTAATTAGTAATTACATTTATACAAATATAAAATGAACAATTTTCTATGTGATCGCACTTATAAAAATGAAAGTGCATTCAACATCAATACATGAAATACCACCTTGCAGAAAGAGGTTTTATAATCAGAGTTTTGTATTGAATTAATATAAAATAATATAAAATAAATATTTTATATTTTGCATAAATTTCATTTACTTTTTTAATATGAAAATAAAAATAATATAGAAGATTTTTATACATTTCTTGTATATTGGAATGATATGTGGACCAAAGAAAAGGCATAAAGAAAAAATGTAACTTATAAAAATTTATCTTATATAATAACAATATGTGATGTATTTTTGTTAGGATTAGAACCCAATCACCTTATAATTTTTATCTGCAAAATAACAGAAATAATATATTGTGCAATATAATAAATACCTAGTATGACGATAGGTCTTCCTGATAGTCCACAATTTTCTAATTTAAGGACATGTAGATGGTAGACTAATCGTATTGCGCGGCTCAAAATATTCATGTACTGTTCATTAAGCATTACATCCTTAGCTTCAAGCTGTTCTAAACATTGGGTCTAGACAAATAATGATTTCATTAATTAAACACGGAATAATGTGTGAAAAAAAAATTAATCATACAACTTCGCAATAATATTTGTAGGTGAAAATATTTTTTGCTATTTATCTATTACTAAATTTATGATAATAACAAAACTACATGTATATGCAATTAGAAATTACAAAAAAAATGTTGAAATATACATAATCATATCAACCTTTTTAATCATATGTGAACATGCTTGCCAACCACGAGCACCAATATCTGAATTAGATGAAATGTTCAAATGTTTTGCAGACTCATAATATTCTAGCATATCAAATAATATTACAGAACTCTGTAATGAAAATTTAGAATTAATAATATACAGTATGTCTTTATAAAATACTTGGTAATAAAACTTAGAGAGAGAGAGAGAGAGAGAACTTGTGAATACCTCATCGTTTAAAGATGTAGCTTCCAAGTCAATTTTATTAAATTGAATTCTTTTAAGAATTTCTTCTAGTGTTTCTGAATTATTCAGATCCAAGTTTACTCCTTTTAAATTAAATTCATTATTATATTCTTCAGACAAATCCCAACTCTATTTTAAAAAGTTCAAAATTAATTGTAATTATAAACAAAGGCTACTTAAAGGACATAAATATATCATCATTAAATGTCTTTATTTTTTAATATGATAAAAAAATAATAATTAATATTTATAAATATAGATATTATTATATATCTAGTGTATATCAAATAATTACATTATATAATAGAATATTTTTAAATATGAAGAAATATTTATATTTAATTAATTTTTATTAGATATTGTTTCTTCGTTGTTGATAATATAACAAAGCTGTTGACACTATAAACTAGCTATACCTCTAATTGAGCTAAAACTTTTTCCAATGGCTCAGTGTTGTGCCGTTTGCAGGATTCCTTATACGCTGTGATCAAGTCCTCACGATTCACATTTTCAGCTGTGAACAAGTATTGATATTATGTTGAAACTAAAAAAAGTATTAAATAAGAACATGAGTATTTGACTTAAAAACATTTTGTATCATTAAACATAAAGAACAAATAAACAAATACAATATGTGGTTGCACATATATAAAACTTAATAATATTTTGTTACATTAAGAATCGTATTTCAAATTCAATTATATAAACTCCATCATATAATCAACTTACCATACTTATGATAGTATCTATGAATAGTCATATATAGATCTATATATTTACATCATTAAAAATTATTTTTATTAAATGAAGTTAACTAATAAAATGATCATACAATCGTACTTCTTATAATAGTATTATGTCATCTGAATTAGATATATAAATTATAAATATAATCTTAAATACTACGAAAATACTTATTGCATATGATACTGCAATATATGGCAACTTTGTATAACTTGAACTCCTTCTAGATCAAATTTAAATGTACTTAACTAAGTATAATAGACATACTTTAACTCTGCATCAAACTTATAATTAGTACATCGTTCAGATTGTGAAATCCTAAACATCCTTCTCTTGGCACAGTCTATAAAAAAAGTCTGATAGCTTAGTGACAAAGCATAAATATATAACCAAAGAGGTAATTAAGAACTACATAAAAAAAAATTAATAAATATACATAATTAATAATAATAAGTATTTTTTTTATTATGTAATATAGGAATTTTATCTTTTAAAAAAATTTAAATATTATAGTTCATTACGCATAAAATATAATCTTTAATTGTAAATAAAACTTCAATTCAACGATCAACAATAAATAATTAATTAAACAATATTTATTAAACTTATTTCTTATTTTTCATTTTATGTAAGTATTAGTACAACACATAGTAACTTGCACGATTTTTGGGAAAGATACATAGTTTTTAATATATGAATTTTACAAGATACAATCACAATTCAATCTTAATTACTTCATTGTTTCAATATATAAAATTAATTTTGTTTTCTAATACTACAATTAGTAATCATTATATATTCTATATAATTTATTTTGATATATTTAAATCATTGTTGTTTATAGTCAGTAGTTCTTACAACTTTTTTGTAACAATAATAGATGGATGGATGGATGAACGGACAGAAAAGAAACTATTGCATTAAATATATAATTTCTAAGAATCATAATATTAAATAATAACATATAATAAAATGATTGATGATTTAATTTCATAGTACAATATTAAATTGTAGTAATATTTAATAATTAAGTTAAAAATTGTAATTAGAAAAGAGATGAAACAAATTGTATTATAATTTCACATAAATTTTATCAGTTATATAGTTGAAAATGATTGTCATTTTCAACTATATTAATTAACAAAACAAATAAGAGATAAGACAATTGTCTCAATTTTGTATATGAAAATTGAATCAATACAATAACATACTCATTGAAGAAATCATTATGAAGACAATTTCACATAATGAAACATAAATAAAAAAAAATTAATACTTACTGACTTTTTAATTCAAGATAAATATCATTCTGCTAAGGAATAATATAAAAAAAATGAATATAAATAAGAGAGAATAAATGATTGTCCTCACCATGTCTCCAAGGATTAGGCGGCTCCAAATATCCCGTAACCAAATTGATGTCATTTGTTGGAAAACTCACTCGTCGGGGAGGCCATTTCTTCGTATATGCTAAAGCGCTCCGTATTTGTCTACCATCAATCCATATGTATGGGGAATTCGGAACATTGCCTGTACCAAATCGTGGCCTTCTACCAGTGTATGTTGTCGTGGTAGTCGTTGCCTTCGTCTCCGCCGTCGTCTCCGTCGTCCTCTTTGTCGTTCCCGTAGTCGTCGTTGATAGAGGCACATTAGGTTTGTCCTCAGTGTTCAAGGTCGTAAGCGAATTCTCGCAAATACGCGTACTCGAATCCGCTCCTTCGCTCATACTTCAAAAAGTCTCTAACATATTTTTTCGATCGAAATTACACTTTATACACAAAACACACACCGTTAGCGATCCTTTACTCACTTACGAATGCCCGAGGACTTGTCAACTTACGTTACAGAAGACGAATACTAACTGCTCGCATTGAAATCGCCATCTTTGTTGCCATTTAGCAAGTCGACAACCATAGAAATTTTACTTACCCCGACTACATGCGAACGAACTATCTATTCCGAAGTTCGCGCGCCATCGAACTATCGAATTTCTCTCTTTTCTTTATAATCACTTTAAACTGACCAATAGTATTGTTAATAATAGAAAAACGACAAATAGTGATTGGAGGAAATTCAATCAATATTTTGACGATTCAAAGTTTACGAAAAAAAAGAAATTCATATTTTTTATGTATATATATATATACAAATATATATATATATAATTAAAGATTATGTAAATATATAATAAATGTATGTATTACTTTGAATTGATGAACACACTATATTTTTAAAGAAGTCACCTCATTGATGCTTCCTTTCTATTAAAAACAGTGATTGGTTAAGTACATTGATTTATTTATACTATAGATATCGATCAAACTATACTTTAAAAAAAACAAAAATTTAGTCAATGACATCATACGAATATTCTTTACGTCATTTCATTTCTTGCATTGAAGTGTGAAGTGATTCTTAGTGACAGCGTCTATTTGAAATATGTCTATATAAGGTATAGCAAACTATACTTAATAAAAGTTGTTAAAAATTGACTTATTTTAAATTTATTATGAAAATATTCTTAATAGAGTGTATCTTTGTTATATGTTTTGTAAATATTTCCTTTGTTTCTATGGATAAAAGTTAAAAATTTGTATAATCTTATAATTTATAGATTCTCTGTGGTGCATATTACGAATATAACTTCAACATTTAATTATATATAAAAAAAATGGAGACTATTATACAACAAAAAGTAATTGAAGTTGCAAATACTGTTGAAAAACAATTGGATGCAGAATTAGAAAGGCTTGATAATTTAGATATTAATGATATTGAGAAACTAAGAGAAAATCGTTTGCAAGAACTTAAAAAATTACAGAAACAGAAACAAGACTGGCTTTCTTTGGTACTTGTAACATTGACAAGAACTATTTTGTTTTTTCTTCATTATATTAATAATATATTTCTAATTTGTATATATTTTAGGGTCATGGAGAATATACAGAAATACCAGATGAAAAAGAATTCTTTGAAATTTCCAAGAAATCTCAGAATATTGTTTGCTTATTCTATAAAGATGATTCGCCAAGATGTAAAATCGTAGACTATCATTTCAAAATATTAGCTAATAAGCATTTGGAAGCAAAATTTTGTAAATTGAATGTGGAACGTTGTCCATTTCTTACTGGTAAATTAAAACATTTTGAAAATTATAAATATTCCTATTATTTTACTTCAGAGGTAAAGCTAATAACTATATATACTTTCAGAACGTTTGCGCATAAAAATCATTCCTACAATAGCGCTTATAGTAAATGGGAAAACAAAAGACTACATTGTTGGTTTTACTCAATTGGGTAATTGTGATGATTTTTCTACTGAAACATTAGAAGTTCGAATTGCTCAATCTAATGCTATTAGTTGTAATGATGATTTCATACATTCTTCTAACAATACTAAAAAACCATGGTTGTCTCATATAGTAAAACCTAAAACTATTAAAGGACATGAATCTGATGATTCTGATGATGATTAAACATATGATCACTATTAATACATATATTTTTATTTACATTAATAGTTTTAAAGTTTATATTTTTTAAATGCTTATTGTATGCTATAATAAAAATTGTTTGATTATTTTCAATCGAAATCTTAAATAAAAATATTTGATACATTGTGTCATCTGTATTTCATATATCTTATGGTATAAAAAATGTATCTTCATTTATGATATATTTAATACTTTATTAATATTACTATTTGGTAATAACTATATATATTGATCTGCAATTAAAATTTTAATATGCCACATTAACATAGCATAATATTTCTAAGATTATATAAAGTATATATATGTGTTTATATATATATATATATATATCTTAATTAATTGTGTAGAACGATCAAAAGTTATAGATATTAGAATTTATATAAAATATTTCTTTTTTATAATGAATGTTAAGGAAATGACTGGAATTTTTAATCAAATGTAATTACTTTTATGAAATATTTCATGGCACACATTTAATGGTGTATGCATTTCCATGTTGCACTTAATACAATAAGCACATAAGCATTCTAAGTACATACTTAAATTTAATTTAATAATTTATATATATTTTTACTTCATTATATAAATAAAGCAAGAATGTAGGATAATGCATGAAATATATTATGCACACTATGATATACAGAGAACTACTTTGAAGAGGAAGAGAAGACATTAATTAAATAAAGTGCACAATTTTATAAAAAAATAAGATTATAATGAATTTAAATGTCTTTTTTAACTATCTATATATGAAATCTTTTTTATAATAAATTTAATAAAAAATATTTTTGTTCAATCAAAAATTAATTTTACTCAGATATTTATAAGTAATTTTGATATTACAAAATCTATGATTATATATATAGATATATGTGTGTGTGTGTGTGTGTGTGTGTGTGTGTGTATGTGTATATATATAATTAGAGATAATTATGTGTTATAATAATAATAATAATAATAATAATAATAATATATATATATATATATATATATATATATATATATATATACACATATATATATATATATACACATACCACACATATATGCATATGTAACAACTGCACATATAACACGAATGAAAAAAAAGAACTAAACCAAAAGCAATAAGGTATATTTTATAGAATAAAGACTTAACAATTACACTTATCTATATCTTATGCAATATTGATCACAATTATGATACTTATAGATATTTTGTACAGTCACACTGTTAGTAATTTATCTGTTTTATCATTATAAATATAATAGTATTAACTTCTTAAGAAACATAAACAGTACTTAATTTTGAAAAATTTTAATAATCTACTAACATAGATTGAAATACATCTGCTCAAAATTTTAAAGTATACGTCAGATGTATGTAACATACTATTACATTAGATTTTTTTTCAATTAATATGAATCAGTGATATACATGGATAAGAACGTCAGTGTTTTTTAGCGTAAATAATTATTTATTCATGATGTACTGCAAAATTTTTATATATAATTGTATCATACAATTTGCACAATTATCATATTAATTGATTCACAAAAATCTTAAATATCACTTTGGGAACTATTAATCATTGTAATATAACATGTTCAATATGAAAGTATCACTTTTAATAATTGGATGAATATAAATTGAAATTCAATAAATGATGAATTTAGTATTTATATAGTATGTCATTATATGAATACTTGAAAATATATATATTTTTGTAATATATATATGTATACTATAAAGCTTTAAAATTTTTTGATATTATATATCTAGTATTTTAAATTATATAGGCATACACAAGTTAATATAACAACAAAAATATGAAGAAACACGTTCCTCTATAATAATAGAATAAAAATGAATTTTCGTATATCTGAATAACGAAAATATAAACTAACAAATTCTGTAAAATATTTCATATCTTTAAATTAAATAATCATTTTTTAAATTGAGCAAGAATGCATGGTTAATATTGTGTTAAACTACCAATTTGTATTACAAAAGATACATAATTAAGAGTTGCTATATATACATAGCCACTGACTGATATACATTTTTTTTACTAAACTGTAAAATAATATAAAATATTTTATAATTAACTGACAAAATAACATTTTTCTATATTTATTATTTATCTACATGTTTAGTGTTGTATCAATTGATTGGTTCTCATTGTAATGAGATGACAGTGGATTAATTAATAAAAATGCCTACGTTATAATCAATTAATACAAATGTGCTTTTCTCCAAATAAAAATACTTCTTTTTTCAAAGTAAATTATAAAATTGTTTTCTACTTAATTTAACCCTAAAAATAATGATAAAAGATAATATTTAGACATAATATTATATTCATTCATATATTCACATTATTTTAACAACTTATATATTAATGTTTTCATTTATGAAAACAAATTTGACCAGCCACTTCAAATGCAGTTTACCTCACTGTATATAGTTTGATATCCGAGAGAGTCATAGTATTATATGTCTTCTACCTTTAATACGATTTACCAAATTACAGATCTTAAGAGCAGGTCCAAGCTTTAGTCCCATATATTTCATCATCATATCAGAATTTAAAAGAAGTAAAGCCTTTCCATCGATTTCCTGAAAATAATATTAAATAGTCACTGTCAATGTTTTCTTCTTTATGATATTTTTAATTTCAAGTAAAAAAAAAAGGGGAAAAAAAAGAAGAAAAAGAAAAAAGAAAGAAAAATTACATGTTTCCTAAACAAATCTGCATGCTGTCCCAATGCAGGATCTGTTAGGGCGATATAATGTATAACATCTTCTATGGTCCATTCAGCAGGTTCTGTAGATAGTGTACGATTTGCTGTATTTTCTGACTGTGTTGTTGATGTTGCAGCTTCCAATTCTAAGCATAATTATAAATTTAGAAACTATACTTAATTTTATATTAAATATTATTAAATAATTACTTTATGAAATGAATTCTATATCATTAATTTTAAATAATACTTTTCTCATAACAAAATTCTGATAAAATTTGCTTACCAGGAACTGATTTGCGTGGTTGTTTCGCTGGTGTTGGAGATGAAAGTGTTGTATTATTTATACTTTGCACAGGTTGCTGTGCTTGTTGTTGCATACTAGATGAAAGAGTTTGTTGACTTTGAGACGACCATCTTCGTTTTTCAGCATTATTATTACTTGTTTCTTCACAATTCGTTGATTGTGGCTGTTGAGTATTTGGACATTTATTACAAGGTTCTTTTCTCCTGGATAGCATATGTTCACAAGCACAAAGATCTTCAAGTTGCCGCCTGATATACACATAAAAATCCTCTTCTTCCATAAATAAAGGTAATCTAACAGAAGTAGGTTTACTTTCTAAAATTAAATTGATATTTTCTCCTTCGCCACGTTTTAACAAACTTAACATTTGTCTTGGACTCATTGCTGCCATGAGAAAAGCTTGGAAAATATCTCTTGTGACATTTAATATAGGACCTGTACCAAATTGTGCTGGCATAGCTTTTACTTTACGAGGATCAAAATAAGGACCACATGTACAATTGTGATTCACATAAATAGTAACTGTAACATTATAAAATGTTATTTACATATTATTCTATTAAGAAAATAATTTCTAAATTTATTCCTTTAAAATTGTATAAATACCATTGTCAAGAGGATGTGGTTTAGTATTAGCTGTACTAGTATCTGGTTCTGTAGCTGGTTGTGGAGGTGGACTTGAACCAGCTGGACTTACCAAAGCAACTGCTGGTTCTCCACTGGTACCACCACCAGACACTGCCATTACTGGCAAAACATTACTAGTCCTTGACTTAAATCTGTTAGGACCTGTTGCTGTATAAATGAAATGCTTATGTAAATATTATAAAAAGAGAATAGGAAACATAATTAATTTTATTAATCAATTATTATTCAATAAATAAAAACATAACTTACATTTTTGTCTTGGCGGTTGTAGTGGATGTCCACTTTTAAAGCACCATCCTGCAGGAAAGATATCTCTAGAATCAAAGCGACACCAATAATCAAATGCTCCACGCCAACCATCAAAGGTTATATGAATCATATCATCTTTCACAGCACCAACAGTAGCAGTACATATAAGTTGTGGATTTTTTTTATCTATAGCTTCCAATTTATGCCCAACTTCAAACATATTAGAACGAGGTGTCTTTGGTTCACGTTTAAATACTTTAGCAGGTGCCATTTCAGCTCCATTTAATGTTTTCAATAGAAACATTGGCCAACTGGAAGCATTCATACGAAAGCCCAAGGGAGGTTGAAGCATACCACCTGATTTTTCGCAGTGTCCAATTGGATGAATTTCATTACTGTCAACTAAACGCCAAAAGTCATTTTTATTATCAGATCCATCAAGTCGTAGTCTTAATCGAGGACCAAGGACACCAACTACTGTTGCAATACAAGTTGATGTTAAATTACGAGGATCTAAAGCCTCCAATTTCATGCCCATTTTAAATTCATTTGTTGGTGGCACTTCGTGCTATGAAATATTTTAAATAATATGTATTATTCATTGACAAAAATAATCTAATTTTTGTTTATATATTACAGCATACCTGTTTAAAGCATTCAACAGGTGCTGCAGAACTATTTGTTTCTTTTAAATAAAGATCCCAATCAAAAGTTTGATATGTCTCATATTGAAATGGACCAGTTGAAGTAGATGGTGGATGAGATACATTTGTATGATTATTTGTATGAGAATAAACTTGTGTTGCAGAAGCTACACTGTTATTATTTGATAAGTTGGATGGAATTGGAGAAGATGCAGGTGATGATTGATCTTTATTACCTGAAAAAACATAATATATTGCACAATCTTATAATATAAATTATAAAATATTTTCTCTCAATAGTAAATCTCTAAGTAACCAAATTTTATGTTTTCAATATTATTCTATTTGTAAGCAATATTTTAGGTAACTAACTTTTTTTCATTTCAACTTGATTTTCCTTCTTTTGATGTTTATTAAGGCAAAATGATGAACAGAAATCTTTTGTAGGACCATCTTTCTGTTCCAATTTAACTGGTGTACCTCTGATTACATTATCACATTGTACGCAAGCACCACGTACATAGGCTTTACGAAATTCTGACAAACATGTTTCAGAACAAAATTCTTTTTTTCCATGCTGAGTGGGAAGAACATATTTTAATGGCTGTTTAGTTTCTCCACACCAAGTACAAGAATTTTTTGATTTAGGTGGTCTTCCAGGACCTGTAATATTTAATAATATTAAATATTTATAAATATAATATCTCCATTATATTAAAAAGTTAAAAAATAATTTTATGTATATAATATTATATATATATATATAATAGATTTTTCTGATGCATTAATACTACAAAGATATTATATTACAATATATGTAATCATACACTATATAATAAATGTAAACTAATAATTAAATAAATTCTCTCTGAAGTAATGAAAGGTTACTTTTGATAGTTTAACATACCTCGCATTTTACTCTGAGTTGACGACATATTTTCACATAAAAAATTATGATCAACAGTACAGTCAGTACACGACAATGCTAATATATCCTAGTAATTAAGGTCATCTTCATGTCCATTAACGAAATAAATTTTGAAGCACATACACCCAGATTCGATATTTCAAATTCTCTCACTTTTGTATGTAATAAAAAATACACGCTATTGTTATATATGCATATAAGATACTATTTGCTTATAAATATCAATGTTAAGAATAACTTTATATGCACTATTCACAATCTTTTCATTCGAACCAAAATAATACTCTCTGAAATACAAGTTATTGTGCCAATCCGCCATATTGCTTTGATTTGACCGCGCAATCCACGGGCAAGATATTACGTAGATTTGAAATACTAAACATATTTCTTTAATAAGTTTGAAAGTATTAACACTTGTACATTTACCCCATTAGATTAATTTAAAAAATGATTTAAACATTTTTTTCCCTTAAATTCTAATATTTATTTTACATTATATTTCCGTAATAGATAAGACATCAATTATTAAAGATAATAGATACCAATTCAGTTCTCGTCATAAAATTTAGATGGCATTAATGTTTCGTTCTATATAGAAATTTATTCATTAAACAGATGAGTCACGATATAAGAAACTCACGTATTCGTAACATAGAATAGATAATAATGTTTTTAACGAATATATTATTAAAGAAAGCAAAAAGCAAGTAAGCATTTCTTATAAATATACTAAAGCTATATAAATAATATTTATAAATCGTTATTATTTTATATTAAAATATACATTGTGCGTGAATAAATCATTTGAAATGAACTATTTCTGATATTAATGCATTTGAGATCATTTATTTTTTGTTTATTTAGATTACTCTTAGTTTTAACAGAAAGTGTAGTAAGTGGCCATACTAAGCATATGATCAGAGAAAGAACTGCTGATAAAATAGAAGTGATAAAATTTGATCCATATAGTAAGTTATAAGTAATGATCTTTTATAGAATTACCCAATTCTAATAAAGAAATTAAGTAAAATACACATCGGTCTTAATTTGTCAATTATATATATATATATTTTTTTTTAGTTCAAACAATGGCAATCTATAAAGAAAAGAAAAAAATACGAGGTGTAGGTTAATAAACAAAATATAGAATATTAATATAGATATATTAATCATAATAAATATATAAAATGTAACAATATCTCATGTATTTTATTGTATTAATGCTAATATGAAAATAAAGTATATGATATCTGAACATAAATTATGAATATTTATTACATTCTTTTTTATATTGTTTTTTTTTCTTAAGATCAATATAACCAAAAATTAAAAAAAAAAAATCTTAATTGAAATGTTAAATATTAATGTAATTTTTTTTTATTTATTAACTAAACATCTCTAATAATATTTTGCAATGTCGTAATTATAAATACTATATATTAATAATTCGTTAACATGATAAATGATTCGTTGGAATGATAGGTAATTTTAAAACAAATAAAATCGTTCCTTAGATATGAATTGAATTAAATGAATAAAGAAAAAATAATAAAAAAAATATATAACATTACACGCAACTAGATTGACATAAAATTATCATTGGATTCGAGTAAATATGATTATAATTGATGAGCTTTCAAACGACATCTACAACCAATTTCGGAACACACTTTAGATTGTTTTATGAAGGCGACAATCGAAGACTACGAAAGCAAATCTGAAAAGAGAGTTTTGTCAGATAATTAAAAAAAAGAAATTGTCATTCTTAAAGAAAATAATTATAATATATTAAAAAATATGTCTTTGGCAAAGGTTAGTTGTATCGCTAAAGATAATAACGAAGTATTTATTAAAAATGAATTGTCTTACAATAGATTGAGTTTGCAGTCAACATGACTTGTCAAAAATGTGTTAATACTGTTCGAGAGAGTTTATTAGATTTGAACGGTATTGAGAATTTAGATGTCTCGTTAGAACGTGGTACAGTTGTTGTTGAAACTAATCTTCCATTTACTTTGATACAAGAAAAGATAGAGAAATCTGGAAAGAAAGCTGTTCTTAAAGGATATGGAGGTAAACAAATATATCTATATAAACGTAATCAAAATGCAAAATGATAACAAACAATTAAATTAATTAAATTTTTCCTTTTATAAAATATATTTAATATTACAAATTTTTTGATTATACTTTGAGATACTATTAAAAATAATTTTATAGAAAACAATTATAGTGCAGTTTCGATGTTAGGAGGTAACTCAGGATATAGTGTAAGTAATAATATAAAAGGTGTTATAAGATTTGTGCAAACTGTAGAAGGATGTATAGTAGATGGAACAGTTGATGGACTTGAACCTGGACAACATGGAATACATATACATGAATGTGGAGATATCTCTAAAGGATGTGAAAGGTACTACAGAGTATTTTACAAGTATTAAATAATTTCTAAATATATATTTTTTATATAATTTATTTGTCAATAGTGTAGGAGAGCATTTTAACCCATATAATAGCATACATGGCGGACCTGAAGATGATATATCTAAAAAGGTAAAATTATTAAGAAATAATATGTATATTAAAAAATTATTTATTTTATACTTTATAGTATTCCTTATTTTAAATTAATTTTAGATATAAAATTTTTCTTTCTTTATAACAGCACATTGGTGATCTTGGGAATATAGAGGCAGACAATAATGGAAGAGCTTTATTTAGGAAAATCAATCAACTCCTGACAGTGTCAGATATTATTGGAAGATCGCTTGTTATTACTGATAAACCAGACGATCTTGGCAAAGGCAATGATCAACAATCACAAATAGATGGAAATAGTGGAAAAAGGTAAGAGATATATTGTAAATATTTTATCTCTTATCTTATCTTTTATATCTTTATCTTCTTTTTTTATAGATTGGCATGTGGAATTATTGCTCGTTCATCTAGTTTGTTTCAAAATACAAAACAGATATGTGCATGTGATGGTCTTACTATCTGGGATGAAAGAGAAGGCACACGTTCAAATCAAAAAGAATTAACAAAATACACAGAAACAAGTAATAAAATATGTATAGTATGTTAAAATGAATCATAAACAATAGATAAAGAAATAGAAACTCTATAACAATTTAGTTGCTAGTAAAATGAATTAGAATTATATATAAGTAAATTAAGCTTTGTTTGTTTTTAATAACTAATAATAAAATTTTTAAATTATATAATTGCTATGTATTTTTCAGCAAGTCTCTAAATACATCTGTGGATCATTCCAATTGTTGAAAATGATTATACATTCCATTCGATATAATGATATTGCAAAGTTTTACATGTAAATACGTTTTTAAAAATATGCATTTCTTCATTTTTTGCAATAAAGGAAAATTAGCAATATTTTGCGATTTCAACTGTATTTAAGTTTAAGACAAAAGAATAAGAATACAATAAAAATATTAAGGAAAAAACATTTGGCATTATATAATTTCATTTTATGACGTATTTGACGCGAAATATAAAAGACTCTAAAGAAGAGTAGAACAAAAAAAAACAAAGGGAGTAAAATATCAGATTAAATTCAAAAAGGATTCAAAAAGCACTTAAGAAAAATATTTAAGTGAGTCACATATTACTTGCTATTAATAACATTGCGATAACGCAATTTTTAAAACAGTACTTAAAAATGTACTAAGTAGGATGCAATTAAATTGGCAACATTGCAGTCATGTTTGTTTTTTTGAACAAAGCACTTACTTAGCAGTTTGCGTATCAGAGGGTTTTGAAAAAACACGATCGAGAAACGCCAAGGAGCGCGACTGCGCTTTTTCGATTATATATCGAAAAAAGCCGAAGAGCGCGATAGCGCTTATCATTTCAATGCTATAAACAATTGTACATATATATGCAATACATAAAATAAAACGTTATGAATGAAAAAATATATATATATATATATTCTATTAATTTAGAATAGGTAACAACAAAATACAAATTGGATTACTGATAGTGATGCGACGTACATGCGTCTGAAAGGCTGAACGCGATTCGACAAATTTCGGGTGCGCCGTCATTTGTCTGTTTGGCTAAATGCACTGGCTTTTTTCGACACAAAATCTAAAGAGCGTGAAAATGGTTCGTGGTACGCAAACGGTTAAAAATATATAAAATGGGATGCAATTAAGTATTTCTCACGTAAATGATTGGACCGATAATTTTATATAATAATAAATCAAAAATAATTATTGATTACGTATATAAATACGTCATTAGATCACAGTGATACATCCTGTCATAGATGAATACATCCGCTCACAATAATTCAAACAGAGGTAGAGTTTACAAATTATTTACACTTTTTAATAATTCAGAAAATACATTTAATGTCAATTAATAAAAAGTTGGAATAATTCGAAATGGGTATACCAGGTTTGACAACTTATATTCTAAACCGTTCTGAACAATTTCTTCAATCATTTGATTTGCATGATACATACTTGGTTATTGATGGCTGTAGTATTGGATGTCAATTGTATACTGACTATACAAAAAGTAATTCTGCATTTGGAGGTGATTATGATAAATATGCTGAATGTGTTCGACATTTTTTCTGGGAACTCCAAAAATGCAATATAATACCATTAGTTCTGATAGATGGTGGTTATGAAAGTAGAAAATCAAAGACTATAATGAAACGATCACGTGACAAAAATCAAGCAGCTGAATCTTTTACTCTATCAAACCAGAATAATGTACATTATTTTCCTATTTTGATGTATTATGTCTTTAAAAGTATTCTGAAAGAAATGAACATTAGACATATTCAATGTTTATTTGAAGCTGATAATGCTATAGCTAGTGTAGCTAAACTTTTAAACTGTCCTTTACTTAGTAATGATTCTGATTTTTACATTTATGGATCATTGTATATACCATTTGTAACATTGAAAAATCATGTAAGAAAATGGAGAAAATATGTGATGCCCTGTAAAATTTATAAAGTTGAAACTTTATTAAATATTTTTAGTGGATTGACTGAATCACAATTACCCTTAGTTGCTACTTTACTAGGGAATGATTACATACATCATCATGAATTCAAAAATTTGTATGACAATATAAAATTGCCAAAAATTGGACGGGTTAATCGGAATTTGCAGCAATGTCGTATAGAAGCTATTTTAAAGTGGTTGAGTAACCACAAATTAAATGAGGTTATATTATTAATAATAAAAACATTGCCACAGGAAAATAAAAGACGAACACTCAGAGCAGTTGAGATGATCATAAATGAATATACCAGTATATCAATAAATATCTTGGAACTATTGGGTTTTTCCAAAGAAAATGTTGATAAAGTCATTTTACAAAATATAAAAAATAATTGTAAGTTTCAAACAGATATAAGTGATATAATAAAAGAACTATCAAAAGAATTTCAAGATATGTATGAATTTGATTTGGAGACTATAAATGATGCTTTTATTAATAGTTTACCCTCTTGGTTCATTAATGAATATTATGAAGCTTTGTTACCAAATTATTTTATGAATATATTAATGCATAAATTATATGTATGTCCTATACAAATTGAAGATTATAGTCAACCTTCAAGTATATTTATAAGTGAAAAGATTATTAATGTTATATATACATTACTTGAATTAGAATTTGAACAAACAAGCAAATGTTCACAATACATAACTAGAGGACAAAATAATCAGTTATCTCATTATCCATTCAAATATATTGATAATATTGGTTCTTATAAAATTCCATCTTTGCACAATTTCAGAAAAATTCCAATGAATATAAGGAAAGAAATTTATGATAATACCTTAGATATACAACATGATCTTATAGTTAAATTTCCTGAAAATTGGAGATTGTATATTGCAACAGCAAAATATTGGATAGATAATTTACCAGAATTAAAATCGGATGCTCATATATATGCATTGCTCTTTGCAATGCTGCATCATATTATTGATTCGAAAATTGGTTATTGTAGATCTATGTATACATTTAAAAATAAATATAAACAGAAATTGGAAGCAATAGAATCTTCGAAAAAACTAGTACACAATAAATATTCTTTATTAGATTGTTTTGCAGAAAAAAGTATTATGGAAGCTCTTAATAAAATTATGGAAGTTGATTGCCTACTGTTAGCGCCATTCTTTATATCTAATAGTGACATGAACATCAAACTTCAACAAAATCCAAAAAGCTACAAACGAGAAATTGTTCATATATTTGCACAATTTCAAAGTTGTTTAAAACATAGTATAGATCTAAATCTATTACTAGGTTGTCCATATCAACTTACGAAAATCTCTGATATGTTTAATGGTACCTTATTATATAATCTATATAATAATTTTATAAAGCGTAAGAAAATAGAAGATTATATATATTGCATACTTCAGTGTTCTCCAAATTTTTATCGACTATTTCATATCACTTTAATGGAAGCAAAGTTAATGTTTAAGTTACCTGTTTAAACATTTTTAAAGTTTTACGAAGAAAAAAGAATAAAATTTATATTTGATATATAAGATATAATGTATAATAAAATATTAATTCATAGTTCCATTATTATTTTAGTTAATAATATTTTACTAATACAAATATTATATATATTTTTTATATATATTTTATATATACAAATACATTTTATGTATACAAATAATTTTATTAATTTTTAGAAATAAAAAGTTGATTAAAATAATAAAAATTTCATGAATTTTTTAATTTATTATTTTCTATTGTGTTCTTATTAGTTTGGAATCATACACAATAATCATATATATATATATATATATATATATATATATATATATATATATATATATATGTTTCCATTATGTTTTATAAATATTTGTAATAAATTAATTGAATGTATAATCTCCAATGTGTACATTACTGTATATATACTCAAAAAATAATGCTCTTGTAGGTTATCTATTGTTAACCACAATTGACATTCTATTTGCTCTAAATAATATTAATTACGTATTAATAAAATATAGATTTACTTTTACAATTGCGATTGACATGATTTTTTTAAATAATCAATGCTCCAATTTATTTATTTAGTATTTTTAAAATAGTAAAATAAAATACTTTCACAAAGAAATAAAAGAAAAATTCTCTTACAGTGTAACAAAAATCTCAAAATATGTTGAATGCCGTCTCCATTGTGTTAGCATCTTGTAGCAATGTTGGAATACAAAATTGGTCATGTCCACATTTTGCTATTAATCCAACGTGTACAGCATATTTCAACTTTGGAATAATTTCTGTTGCAAGTGTTTTATTATCTACTGGATAATGTTTTATTAAATAATCTATTATCAGTTCAGTATTAACAAAAAGCTTTCTCATTTGTATAACTTCTACAGCTTCGCGTATCATTTGTGGTGTTACTGGTATCAACTTTTGATTTATTTTAAAATGATCTAGAAAAAAATAATATTTTTGTTTACATATATACATAATCTAAATCCTATATATTTTTTCATGTGCAATTAAATTCAACCTTTTGTTTTATACATCATTATCGAATTTTTTTTTAGTTATATTGAAAATTTTTGTTATCAACAACCTATGAATTTGACAATACGACATATACTAACACAAGTGACGTTTATGTTATATAAATATTAGAATCGAAAAAAAAAAATATATATATACAATATAATTATGATAAAAGTCAATATTTATAAATAGAAATAAACTAATATCCAATTATATGTAATAGTTATTTATTTATAATTATAAGATGTATAAATCTCAAATGAATTTGTTTATTTGCATAATAAAGTGATCATATACAACAATAATTCTCTTATACAGATGCAAAAGACAAAATTGAGGAAATACAATATTGAAAACGATAATTCTTGTATTTATATATTAAAACTACTCCCAATATTTATAATTATATAATATTTATAGTAATATTATTAATGTATACGATACTAGCATAAATAATTCAGTAATATATAGATAATTTTACGTTATAATTATGATATTTATATTTCCATTTTAATAATAAATCATAATTGAAATTGAAAATAAAAATGTAAATAAATATTTCAGGTACATACACAATATTAATTTTTTTTTAGTAAAGAATCAAAATATATTTATTATATCATATTGATATTTTAATCATTTAAAAAGCGTATTTCATAGGAATGGGGTAAATTAATTTTTTTAATTTAAAACCTATTGCACATTTCCCTTTTAGTTCCATTCATGTACCTTAATTGAACTATAACTATTAAAATTTAATAAAAGTATCTATTAAAAAGAATCTATAGATAAAAAAAGATTTTCAAATATTACGAATATTATACGACCATGTATATTTTCGTTGAATTTTAATTAAATAAAACATTCAGCAACATATATTAAGTTTAAAATAGTACGTGTGTTCTTAACAAAAAACGCATAATGTGAATGTTTGTGCAAAAAAAGAATGTAACTTTAAGATAAATACCATATGAAAATTATTTCAGTTTTAATAGTAATATTACTAATTGCTGTAATTTTGAATAAGTAGTGATTTAAGTCAAGAATATATAAGGAACGTTTTATTATAGAAACTATATTATAAAAAAGATATTATTTCTTTCAATAAACTATTCTTGTCAAATATTATATTTTTATACTTGGATTATTCAATATTGAATTTTGGCGTATGATTTAAAATAGTATTAATAAAATACAGTATTAATAAAATATGCTTATAATCCAAGTGTCATATATAAGGGAATATTATGTTAACATTGATTCTGATATATTAGGACCGCCTTTCAATTTTCTATAATGCTTTTGTTGGAATATCGCTGAACCTTTTATCATCAAGAATCATGTTGATTATATCTTTACAGCTTTTATATTAAATAACAAACACCAAGTAGATTATTAGGCACTGTACTATAAATTATAGAATAGATCAAGAGTCATTTTTTCATATTTTTAGTCGCAAATAAATTGTAAGAAAACTCTATGGATAATTTACAAAAATGCGATGTTCGTAAAAGCGTGTGCATAGATATAAATTTTGTAATAAAAAATATTTTGCTCAAAATATACTTTGTAAATATTGCAAATCAATTGAAGTCAACTTATTGAAATCAATTTACTGAAATGCGAAGATAATGTTTATGTGCATCTTATGTACAAGTTTAAACATGCATTTACTCTTAAAACATTGTTAAATTCATTGATACGAAGTTCTACAATTTAAAGGATGGATATATAATATTATTATACTTCAATAAAGATCAATGAATCAAGTTAGATAGTAGTATAATTTACAATTAACTTTTATAATTTTTAGAGTTTTATATAATATATAGACATCAAGTATGTAATCTGCAAATTTTTTAGAACTGTACTGCAATAATTTCATTATTATGTATGCTTTTTATTTTCGAGTAGTTGCAGTAAAAACTATAGTAACTCAATAGATTTTTATAACATCTTATATAATATAGTCATTATATACAAGATATTAAGCTCATATTGATCGATAATTCAACAGGCATAAATTATACACCTTTGATGCAATAAGAAAATAATTTTAGGTAAATATGGTACACATTTTTTTTAACTCATAATTTCATGTAGTTAATGTTATAAAATATTACTGTTGCAGCATTATTACGATCAATTAAGAATATATATATATATATATATATATATATATATATATATATCTGAAAAATAAAAAGCTGATTTTTTTATTTTACTATATGTAAATAATTACGTAATATACAGAACACTGTAAAAATTATTTCAACTTGTATTAGGTCCTGTATTCCATATTTTCATGAAGTACTGCACAAGGAAGACAACTACAATAACAAGAATAGTATCCAAAAAACTTTTTAGTACATTTATATGATGTTGTTGTTCTATTTGTGCTCTTTGCCTTACAGCAAGTTGTTCAATTAAGTGTTGAATACGATTAAGTTTTTCACCATATTCTGATAATTGATTATCTATATCTTTTGTAATATCCAATAATCTGTAAATTTATTATTGTATAAAAGCATAATAAAATCTTAAATCCTACATAATAATAATTATTTTAATAGTTAATTAGATAGGTATTATTTTATAAGATAATAATTATTTTACCTTGTTGTTGCTCGTCTTCTTTTGCCAACAGATTGACTAGAGTCTGAATGTAATTCGGCAGATGAACTACCTGAATCATGTGCAGTTTCTGTAAGAGGTAAATTATTGGACAATTGCCGTTTTGAAGATTTTAATACAGATAGCGATGAACGAGACTCAGCTTGAAGTAATGGCATCTATAAAACAAAATTTACTTTTGTATCGAATTTTATTTATACTTATTGTATATATTATATATTGTAGCTGTCTCTATTAATTGCTTATATTTATATTAATGATATTTTTGACGAAGTCACTGGAAAATGGTAATGGAGGAATAATCTGATTATAAACATTAATTAAATTAACTTAAAATGATATATAAGTGTTTTTAGAACATATTATTTCGAAGTAAGTACGCAATATAATATTTGATTAGATCAATTGTACTAAAGAAATTATCGTATCATAAAAATCAATAAATTGAGAACTTGTATTACCATATGGTAAACAAAGAATGTAACAAAGGATATTAATAATACTATACATACTATAAATTGTATTTAACATATCTGTACCTGTGTTTGAGGATCTGTAGAAACAATACTACCAGTACGCATTATCGGTGTTTTATGTCTTGTTTTTGTGCGTATGATATAATCATGCTCATATTGTATTACATCATTTCTAGGATCCCATGGCCGAGCATCTGCATGTCTATAAACCCAATTACCTGTTATAATATCCTGTTGACAAAAAATATATATTTTGTTGAGAACAGTTTACGAATGGCTTATTAATTATTTTAATTTTTGTGTAAGAATATATAAATATGACCATGTGATTACCTGTACAAAATACTTAGGAACCCATTCTTGACCAGTACTTTTGCGTTCTTTCGCTCGTTCTCTTTGAGCTTCCTCTAGTTGAGTTTTTGCTTCGGTAGCAGCAAATTGATCATCTCGATTGATTGCTTGTGTAACAGCAAGCCATAATTTTTCACTTTCCCATGGACCTTGATATTCAAGAGGCACAGTATATTTCTTCAATCTTCTTTTACGTACCTCTGAAGTTGGATTAAAAAATACACTTTCTTGCTGTAAAATAAGATACCATTTAATATTAACAAAATTTGCTGTATTTACTTTTCTAATAATAATAAATTTGGAACTTACTCCAGTTCGTTTATCAGTAATCATAATTTGTCCATCCCAATATCCTGAAATAGTAGCAAGGGTCTCTTTTCCTAAACGTATTCTTCCTACTACTTGATTCATCTGTTCTGCTCCTCCAAGAAACGGCTAATGATACAATATGAAAATATTTATAATAATTGCATATAAACAAAACATTGAATTATAATATATAATATTAAAGCACAAGAGATTTAATTTATTTAATGCTTTTAACATGGAGTTAAAAGCTCATATATATATATATATATATATATATATATATATATATATATATATATATATATATATATATATTTATATATATTATATATACTATATATATATATTATATAGTATATATTTATCTACAGTATAAATTTTACCTTAAGTTTAAATTCTAATTCAGTATGGTAACGAGTTTTCTCACATTCAATATCTATTTTTCCACCAAGTTCCATAGATAATGTTCCCACAAGAATACCTTTACAATGTGCATAAGGAATTGTCATTGTATAATCTTCACCTCTGGGTAACATCGTTAATATTGCAACACCATCTAAAATTGCTGATGTTGAATTACCTGAAATATTACAGTGTATGATATTAATAATAATTATAATATTTTGTTTATAATTTTAAACTTTCTATTAAAAAAATAATTACCATAAAATTTAGATTTAGCAATAATTGTAGCACTAATCGTATATCCATCTTGACGATTTGTTACATAAAATCCTGATATAGGCGGATGATGAGACAACTACAAAAAGATATTGAAAGATTTTAATAAATTGTATATAAATATTGAACCTACGTTAGGTTGAAATTGCAATAGATTGCATTACTTAAAACAATAATAGACTGCATTAATAGAATAGTAAAAAGTTACAAAAAATAATGCTTATTACTTGTTCTGCTAAATAGAATGTTCTTGAACCATTAGGATGTTGCCAATAACAACGAAATGTTTCACCTAAAAGTGGATTGTATGGTTTTTTCAGTCCTTGAGGTTTTTTATAAAAACCAGATAAATACCATTTTACAACTGCTTTCATACGTGTAAATGCATCATCTTCTATTACTGCTCTATAAAAATAAATATATATTATGTAACAAATATAATAAATAATAATATATAGTTATTTTGTTGAAGTTTTGCTTACTCTGATAAAAGATCAGCATGATAATAAGAGTCAGCTAATTTTTCTAAGAAAGATCGAGGTTCTAATATAAAAGTAGGTAATACTACTTTAGATAGATCCATTCCAGGTCGTGCTTGTTTCATTAAAAACCATATTAATGATTTTTGTTCTTCCTGCAATACTGTTACTACTTCTCCAGCCTGAGATAATTTAAATAAAAATTGAGACAAATCGATTATTTTAATATTAAAGTGTCAAAAATAAATACTTAAATACTTACTGATCCAAGAACTTCACTTTCATTAGATACATATGGAGTTTCATTAATTGTGTCCAATGGATCTTCTTTTGCAGAACCCTCAGATTCACTATCCGAAGCACTGATTTCGGCATCGGCTGCGACTCCATTTTCTGGCTGGCTGATATCATCCAGGTCTGTATGTGAGGCGTATACAGGTTCTAGCGTTACTACCTCATGGGTCTTGTATTCTAGGACATGTACAGAAGGAACAGTCATGCGACGAGCAGAGGAAATTGATGGAGCAGGTGCAGAAGCAGAAGATGAAAAACCAGACATGCTAGGATGAGTACCCCCACCATCTGGTTCATCGATAGAAACTGAAGACACAATAATCTCTGGATCTGTAGTAGGTGTAGGAGAGTTATCGCGAAACTGTTTTTCCCAGTATGCAACTGCATGGTAAAGTTGTTGAAACATTGGAGTTGGTGAAGGACAAACACTTTTAGGATGACACGCTATAGCAGGTGAGATTGGCTGTGGACATGACAATAAGCGCCTTTGAGGTGTTGTGGGTGATTTAGGTGCATATTGGCTTAAAGATACTACTGGATTACAAAGCAAGTGTTTTCAATTTGTTTTAAGGTAATGAAGAATAGGAAAGGATAATAATTTAACTGTATTAGTAAAGTTGAATTCTGATCATTAAAAGCTTGTTATTATTAAATTAAGCTTGTAATTTGTGTCTTGTTATAACTTTGAGTACAAATAGAAAAATCAATGTTCTATTAATGAAATAGAATTTAATTTATAATATAATAATAGTTTGACTTATGTTGCATATTTCACAATTTTTAACATTTTTGCATTTATATTTCGTTTAATAATATCAAGTAAAATGTTATACGAATTATATAATTAAAATTAATAATATTCGTGATATTAAGAATTAAAAATAAATTATCTAGATAGAATATTCTGTAAGAATTATTTATAAGAGAATAAATAATTATTTATAGCAATTATTAAAAGCATTTTATTTATACCCTTCCCAAAGGGTATCTATTATGATTATTTGCATGTATTATTAAATAAAATATTCAAAACATAAATTTTTTTTATTTACACACATAAAATACGCATATCATTCATAATAATTCACTTTTTATAATCACGATAGATATATAAACATGCGTAGAATTAATCAATAACAATACTCACCATGTTCATCAAAATGTTTTTCATAATCTGCTTCACTCCATTGAGTTTCATGAGTAGTTGTTGCATCATGATGTAAAGAACGCGGCAATGCACTAGTTGAACGTACAATTAGTGAAGAGCATCTTAAAGAAAGTTCAAGTGCATCCAACCAGCATTTACCAGCAGCTTGTGATGGTGCTCTAAAGATTAAGTAAGAAGTTGGTAAAGGTTGTACCACAGCTCCTACAAAAGAAATAATTTCAGTCTTCATTATCATTATTATATTAGAAATAAAATTAATTTAAAAGTAATAATATACTCATTTACCTATTGCTTCATTTTCTGGTCCTCGAGGAGCCCAAATAGATTGCTCTAAAGGATGAAAAAGTTTAAAACAGAATCCATCCTTTTTACTAGGTCTCTCTATCACTTGACATGTATTCAACAAAACAGTTCCAACCCAATGATTACTCTGCAATATTTATAGTTTTATAATACCATGTGATTTTGCAGTGTTCTTAATTTACATTTCAATATTTATACTATAAAGATGCAAAATGAAAAGAAATAGTGTTTACTTTTATTTTTGGACTTTTATATAATAATAATAAGCCAGGTTTAAGAATACACCATAACTTTGTCCAGCTTTTTAATGTTCCTCTAACTTTAAGCCAGTCACTCATTACAATAACAGTTGGATCTTTAAATGAACTAAGAAGTTCATTTGCAACTCGTTTCTTTTCCATTCGATAATTTTTTCTTTGTGCTTTATAAGATTCTTTCCGCGTCAATTTGCAGGAATCCATTGACTAAAAGCAATACATATAAATGAAATTAACATATTTGTTTATTCATTATTATTGTAATAAATATCTCAAACATGAAAATAAATATATACCTTATCTGATGTATTATCTGTTTTTTGACTGCTCTCTCCCGTCATAGATAAACCTAAAACAGATTACATATCATATATTACAATCTATTCTGATTTTAATATCAATAACTTTATTAAAACAAAAATAAACTAGTAATTCACACAATATAATCTAATAATTCTGTAGTGTAAGTATTAGTACTAATTTTAGAAAATTTACTTAAATGAGATATGTATCAATTATTTTCATTGATATATTAACACAATGTTTGTGTGTTATAAAATGTAGAAGAGGTAAATATTTTCATATTATATAAAAATCTACACTTTCTATTGATATAAACGTATATTTCACACACACGCGCGCACACACACGCACATATATATTATATATATAAATTTATAGTTTCTATATACAAAATAAGCAAGTTTTAATTGATAAATAAAGTAGTTGTGATGAAATCACTTATAGACACACTTTTTACATCAAATTGATTACATATGATTTAAGATACATTGATTATATTTTTGTTATCTAACTTAATATAATATATAATATATAAATAATATTCATAAAGTGCAAAAGTTTTTGTACATCTTCTAATATTAAGTATGATAGAAGACATTAACATATGAGAGTAAAAACATTAATATTGCAGTAAAAAGATGATTGAATTCTACAATATTCATAATTTGAATTACATTTCAAATTTATTATAAAACTTGCTGTATAAATTCTTTTACTGTAATAATTATGTTGTTAATATTCTATAAAATGTCTTCTTAATAATTATAATACATAATTTTATATAATACTGATTATTTATTTTTTTATATGAATATATAATTTTTAAATTTTACACACACACACACACTATATGTCATTTAAGATATTTTTAAATGTAACATTTCAATTGTAAGGCACGTTTATTATCATAAAAATAATATTGTATATCGCATATACTTAAAGTAATATTGTGTCCATGAAATAAAAATTTAGTATAAGATATAAATTATCTTTAATACTCTATTAGTTACCTATTAACTGCTTATATAGGTAGAAAAAAAATATTTTGTAATAAGCATAAAAAATCCAGCATTTCAATACATGCTTGATATTTTTAATTTATATTTTTAATCAAGCAAAACAAAAGTGTGAACATAAAAATAAACATGTAAATATTTCTTTAAGTATTACAATGCATTTTTCATACATAAATATAAGTAAATATATATAATAAAAAATATATATATTTATATATGTAAGCACATATCTTGATTAATTAAAATGTTACATAAGACATGCTTATTTTTATAAGCCATATGTTAACTAAAATATCTAATTAGAATATGTTAACTAAAAGAACTAAATAGGTTAATATTAAATAAGAGATTAAAAAGGATTTTATAAATGCTGAATTATTGAAGTATATGATATTATAATATCTACAAAATATCTGTATAGTTATACCTGGAGATACAGGAACTGGGCCAGTTGTAATAGTTACACTTGTTGTAAGTGATTCAGTTGATGGAAGTTTTGTTAAGGGCATTGGTTGTACATGGACACTGCTTGGTCGAAGTTGTTGATCCACTGGTTCTATATATTTAGGTTCTTTCATTTGTAATCAATATACATTAGTAATTTTATACCATTTTACAAATATAAATTTTATGTTATACATATAAGTTATTAATATATGTAAATTTTACAAAACTTTATAATTGATTTGATAAAAATGGTATAGTTTACTTCTAATCTCTTGTAACTACATAAATATAATTATGTTAGTGTTCTAGAAATACAAAACTAACACTAATTACATTACTTATTTCATCCATAAGCAATATATGTAACAACACATAGTTATTTATAATATACTTTTTAAGTCTAACATTAATAAATATTATACATGTTGACAAGCTATCAAATATCGAAATGCACATGCATAAAATACCATGCAGATCATTTTAAAAGCCAAATACCCCAGCATTTCTATTTCTGATATAAAAAGATCACTGCCATTCTTATATAAGGAAGATGAAATAGTAAAAAATATGCAAGATAGAATAGAAGTCTATAAAAATGTAACAATACTTTCTATAATTACAATTTTATATAATATAATAGATTACAATCAATGTATATAAATTATATACACACAAATAACAATATACATGTAATTCTTACTTTACGAATTTCTACTTTACGAAAGCGGAATCGGAATGAATTAATTCGTAAAGACTTGAACTACACCTATAATGTTCCTAGTGAAATAAAATACTTTGTGTTAAATTTTTAATTTTTTCATGGTTACATAAAACTTAAATTACAGTAATAATAAATATTTGAGCAATTAGTATGTATTATAACAATTATATATAATACAAGATAGTATAGTGTTTTTTGATCAGCAAAAATACAGTATTAATATTTAGTTATATATTATTAGATATGAATAATTTTGGTGAAGATAATAATTTTTAAGCTAATATGATAGTAATAATATGATATTTAGTAAATATTTTTACGTAATGTAAATATTATTTATTTTGAACAACTACTTATTAATTTCGATCTTGCAATGTTCTGATTAACTACAATAAATATTTCATTTGTACTCATGAAGAGATAGATAGACACTACTATATTTGTAATGTCAAGGGTATCTTACAACAAAAGTTTTGCCAATAACTACTACTATGCCCATTCTATAATCCTAACATTGATGTCCATGTAATAAATAATTGATAGACATTTTTAATGTGGTAGAACATAAAAAAAATCCAAGGAAGATATAAAATAAAAGTGTGCCTATATTTGTTAAGTATAGTCTTCAAAAATAATGTCAGAAAAAAAATTATTAATTTACTAATGAAATTAATTTTATATAATACATTAGGTAAACTAAATAATTTGGATTGTTTATAAATGATCAAAATCTAGATTCTTTAGATGACTAATAAAAAACATTACATAATCTAGCTTATAGAACAGACTGATGATGCCTAGGATCTCTTGTCATGAACATGCATAATTCAAATGTATGTTATTACTTAGAGAGGGATCAAATGTCAATGAAAGATGAGAAACATCATAGTTAAGAAATATTACATACAGAACGTGCAACTGTTTTGTACTTTCGATTACATAAATATTACAATAACAGATATATTCAAAACTATTCAGAATTTAATACAATATTTACAATAATATTAATACAATATTATTGTTAACATGATCTTAAGCCTAAGAGATCATCTTAAATATATCTATTGTTTAGTAGTATATTTTGTATATTTTGATTTAATGATTACTTTCTACCTTGAAATAAATTTTACTAATATTAAAAATTAACACTTACGATTGCTCAGAGACCGACTAACATTAGGCGGTGTCATAGTCTTAAATGTATCTGAAGTACATCCAGCAGGTACAGAATGAGCATCTGATTGTATTCGATGATCTCCACCAGGTACCACTATTGGTTGCGAACTCATGATTAATCTATAATATAAACTACAAATATTACCTAATAAATATATGTACGTATGTATTATATATATTGTTATATTTTATATAAAATGTTAAAGTAATAAAACAATAAATATTAAATCAAAGATAATCGTTTCTTTCTAAATATTTTAAATCTAGTTGTGTGAATATCCAAAAGTAAAACTATAATAAAGTAATCACGCACACATAA
>NC_062197.1:3797683-3832683 GCF_912470025.1 Vespa velutina | reverse complement strand
TCCGTCTGAGGAAAGATGGTAGGATGAAAGAGAAGAAAGCGAAGAAGAGCTCGATCAAAGGAGCATCGTTCAGTCGTTTAAATCTTTCTCCACCCACGTCGTCCATCGGAGACGTCGTCGTCATTGCCATCATCGCTGTCGCTATCGTCGTTGTCGTTGTCACTGCCATTGTCATCGTCTTTGTCGTTGCCGTTGTCGTCGCCGTCGCTGTCGCCGTCATCGTCGTCGTCGTCCTTGTCGTCGTCATCGTTGGTCGACCACGATTCTTGTATACACGAAGGAGACATTTGAACGAGCGTGAACGAGTCAACAGTGATCCGTTTCCCACCCTTCTAACTATGCTTCTTTCTCTCTCTCTCTCTCTCTCTCTCTCTCTTTCTCTTTCTCTCTCTCTCTTCTCTCTCTCTCTCTCTCTCTCTTTTTCTTTCTCTTTCTTGCTCTATCGTGTCTTGCTGATGTCGCGATGTGACAAATGGCACGAGCAAAAGAGAGAGAAAGAGAATGAGAGAGGGGAAAAGAGAAGTTATTTGGCGCGTGAGTGTTGGAGTGAAAGAGAGAGAGAGAGAGAGAGAGAGAGAGAGAGAGAGAGAGAGAGAGAGAGAGAGAGAGAGAGAGAGAGAGGGAGAATTGGAGGGGTAGAAAGGGTGAGAAGAAGAGAAGGGGTGAGCGAGGAGAGAACGTGGTAGGGGACATCCACACTGTCGGGGGAAATAACGATAGCACCGTCGAGCTCGCGGCAGCAACAGCAAGGGAGGACGTACACGTTATCGACCGGCCGAGACGGAGGCGGCAAACCAACTCGTACACGTATATACTCCGGTACGGACAAACGGAGTAGAGCAGCAGCAGTAGCAGTAGCAGTAGCAGCTATGGAAATATACGCGGGGAGAGAAAAGTAATGCCTTCATGGTGTGAGTGTGTTGGAGGGACAGAGAGAGAGAGAAAGAGAGAGAGACAGAGAGAGAGAGAGAGAGAGAGAGAGAGAGAGAGGGAGAGAACGAGAGGGTCGCGATAACGTACGCCGTCGCACGTTTGGTGCCTCGAGTTCACCCTCTTGCCGCCTTATATCGGTCCTCTATCTCTCTGTCTCTGTTTCTCTTTCTCTCTCTCTCTCTCTCTCTCTCTCTCTCTCTCTCTCTCTCTCTCTCTCTCTCTCTCTCGCACACACCCTTCTTCTCCTTGCACCCATATCGCCCTAGGAAATTTCGCATATCCTTCCAAGTACGCGAAAGAGCGTAAAGGGAAGAAGAGATCCCAGAGGACGATAGTTGTAAGAGTGATCCCTGAGACTCTGATGATTCTCCCTCGTGACTCTCTCTTTCGCTTTCCCTCTATCTCTCTTTTTCTCCCTGTTATATTTAGTGTTTCTATCATACAGATCAGCAACAGTAAAGCACTAATCTTTTGTATAATTAAATTAGGAAAATACTCTGATTACATTCTTTTTTTTTTTTTTTTTTTTTTTTGACACTTTTTCAAAGCATAATGTGCTTAAAGATAAGATTTAAATCGTTTAATTAAACAAATTTTAATGCCTTTTCCAATGAAGTTTTATCCGAAACTTCGGATCAATTCGAAGGAAGTCTACTAGTTAATATTAAACGCGACTTCCGATCGATTTGCCTGTACTTTAACTTGTTAATATTGCAGATTGAATCGCGTTTACGAAGCTTTATTCCGTCACTACTGCTGCTGCTGCTGTTACTGCTGTACTGTTATCTTCTCGAAGCGTACGTAGACCCTTTGGCGTTTTATCCGTCGCTAGCATCGTAGAAGAGCCCTTTCCTTTTTCTTCTCATCCTGGCTATAATCATACGAACTGACAGAAGAGACAGTACTCATTGTCGGCAGACACCGCACCCTCTTTTCTACACTCGTTGCCATCCTTTACTCTACGTACATTCGGGGTTGTTACGTTTTTTTAAGACAACGGATGAGACAAAGTCGAATATTTCCTCTAACTTTCTCCGTCTTTCTTTCTTTTTGTTTTCTTTTATGATTCGTGCATTGTTTGATGCTTATTCGTAATAAGCCTTGCACAGTCGATGAATCTCAACGTATCTTTATGTGTTCTTCAACTCTTCCTGCTTTTTACGTAAGCAGTACAATATAAAACAGATAGATAGTTATTGTAGATAAAGAGAGAGAAAGAGAGAGAATTAGGACAAGTTGAACACAACAATGCATTCTTTTTTTCGCGTTTCGTCGAATGCATCTGTCGTATCATCTTCGAGATTTCTTTAAGACATCCATACGATCATTATTTTTCTTCGGATAATTTTCTAGATTTAGAAACTCGCTCTTATTACTCTTCGGAATAAAATACGTCGTAGTGAATAGATCGAGTTTAAAAAACTTTTGATGTCTGAGTATGCTATTCTATGAAATGTGTCTATTTCGTTAATCTTTGCAATTTGATCGTTTTATCGATAATCGATAATGATAATAGACATCAAATATAAAAATATAGGGAGACGTTGATTGTATCATTTAATCGAAAAGCATTGAGACTATAATGAAGAAGAAAGAGACTCGTGCGAGATGAATGATCAGCAATGTTTCTTCTAGACCAGGCTGACAAGAAGGTATCGGATAAAGGCAGGAGTGCCCACGTTGATTCTACTCGAGGGTTCAAATGGTTCGGTTGTAACAAGGGGTGGCGTCGAACGAACCATTGCCGATCCTACTGGCGCCGAATTCCCTTGGAAACCACCGCATCCAAAAGCTGCCCTGGAAGATGGACCTTTGCGGTCTTGTGGTGCTCGCGACAGCAACGAACCAATGTTACACGAGGAATTGCGACATTGTTTTAAAGGTGTTTATTTCAGTGCACATTGGGTGAGTAACAGAAAAGAAATACAGTTATTTTAAGACAAATACTATGAATTCAAATTGAAATTATTTATCCCGTGTATTTTTATTCCTGTGTAGAAATGTGAACTGAGTCTAATTACTACGCAAAGTTAATTATTATAAAACGTATATTCATATGTGAAAGTTTTTAATGATCACTAAGATCATCGAATGATCGGTGATTATTTTTAGGAAAAAAAAAAAAAAATGAATGATACATACGTACATTTTTTATTTCCATTTCAGTGTCCTCCTTGCAAAGCATTTACACCGCAGCTCGTGGATACTTACCAGCGAATCCGAGAAAGAGGACATGATTTCGAAGTAATTTTCGTGAGTTCCGATAGGTAAAATCATCTTTCTGAGATTCCTTCTTTCCTGCGATTATTTCTTCGTGGATTTGAAATGATTACTTATCTTGTTTCATTCCAGGAGCGAGGAGTCCTACAATGCTTATACAGAAACAATGCCCTGGCTTAGGATACCATTTAGTCAAGAAGAAAGACGTCGAAAATTGGCTAGAGCTTTAGATGTCCAAGCAATACCCACCTTGGTTATTCTTGATCCACGGGATAATATCATCACTCTCGATGGTAGAGCCGAGTTACTCGAAGATCCTGAAGGATTGGTAAAAATCTAATAAATCTTGATTTTTTTTGGATAACTCATTTTTTTTTAATATGATTCTATCAATCTTTTTTTTTCACTTACTTTTACATCGCAGAACTTTCCATGGACCAGTCGATTGGTCAATATTCTAACGGAGAAATATGCGACGTCGTTGCACGATGCACCAGCGATCATACTCTTCGTTGGTAAGTAAACATGAAATTAAATATAAAATAATGATGTGTCTAAATGAAACAGAATATAAGACAAATTAAATTGTACATTCATTTGCAGAGGGCGATGATTGCGAAATACAATTCGCAGAAAGTGTTTTATTACCTGCCGCTGAGGCCTATAGAAGAGATCGTCCAGATTATGATCCCAATTATGACGATCCCGATGGCATATTACAATTTTATATAGCCCTAGACGTAAGGATCACGTGATCGAGTTTTACATATAATTAATACATCTAATTCTTCTTATTTGATTTATTCTACAGTGCGAAACGTCGGATATTCTTCGTGAATTTGTTGGTTTGGACGATGCAGTACCTCTTCTGACGGCTATCGATATACCACGAGGAGTTTATGTGGTAATGGAGGACGGTGCTGAAATTACAGTAGATTCTGTACAACAATTCGTCGATGGATTTCGTAGTGATAAACTACCAAAAAATAAGATAGTGGCGGTACATAAGGCTCCCAAAAATGAAAATGTCTCAGCTTGAAAAACGATCTTCAAACTGATTCCAAAATGTGAATGGTGTCAAAGTGTCTAATTAACGATGTGGTTACCAATCAAGCAATAAGCTCGTAGCTTAATAATATCGAGTTTGGATTCGAAGCTGGCACAAGTTCTAGTCACTCGTTTATCGCATCAACTTCAAAAACTGCGCGCAAAGAAACGCATATACACTTTGTGAAATTATAAGTCTAAAAGTATTCCCATTTAACAGACTCTTCTACCTATTTGTGCCTAAAAAATGTAAAGAACTTCATTTATATACTTGAACCGGAGCAAATTATTGTCTTGTATCAAAATTGTACACGATGATTTATGAAAAACAAAATAACGAATATTATTCGATTCGTGTATGATATCACACAACACTTACACCAATATCATTTTTCTAATACCTTACATGTAAAGATTCTTACAAGAATATGCATGCTTATCCAAGATATATTACATATATGTCTTGTTATATGTTCTTCGTATTTACTTGTGCCAGCTATATATAATAATTACAATATTTCAATGATTAAAGTCACAATAAGTTGTAGAATTCTTTTTTTTTTCCTTTTTTTTTTCAAGATAAAACTTTCAGTGTGTTCATTATAATTGATTTTTGATATATGTAAAATTTTTAATTTGATAAAATTTGTTTATATATGAACGAGCATGCAAGTCTACGAACGTTCAATTATCATATAACCACAATGGAAATTTTTCTCTTCCCTTTTTCACTGTTTATATCCATCTCTGTGATACTGTAGCAGTAGCTCGTTTCATAAGAAAGACCTTGCGTGAAAATTGTGTTTGTAATCACACACTTATAATTATATGGAAATAACCAAAAGACTATGTATTGTATAATAGCCAAAAATAAAACAGGCGGATTGTATTTTTAAGTGCACACGCGCACATGGGATACGTTAATATATAACTATATGTATTACTTAATAAACGCCAAATAGGCATACATTTGTAGACTTTCAAAACATTCTATAATAATTCAGTTTTGATACTTATGAAGAAGACATAAGCATTATTTTATATGTTCAAGCTTTTATTATCTATTGTTTTTTGTTAATAATAAATTGATGTTAGACACAGATGTATTTTAATTACTCACCTTATTCTTTTTTCTATATAAATATAAATATCTACGGTGCTATTTTCTTTTTTAATTTTTACTTTTACAATAATATTAAAAAAAATAATGTTGTATAAACATACAAAATCTGATTCCAACCTCAATAATATTGTGTTTTTATATGTTAAGTCAATAAAAATTTTTGATCTACAAATTTCGTTCGCATTCATACTAATCACACTAAACACATGTGTCCTCATCATGATTAACAACTGTACAAATGTACATATATATTACAATATCTTAAAGTTATTTATGTTCTTAATGTTAAAATAATATTATGCCGTAGTATTACATAAAGTAGATAAATTATACTAAATGCATCTTATAGTCATATTTTTTAAAATTCGCATGATTTATAACACATTACTTTTATCTTATTTTCAAGTAAGAAGTGCTGCCAGAGCATCAAAAAATTTTGGTCTCTCTTCGACCTTCAGTCTTACTACTGCAAAAAAATTAAAATAATATAAAACATTGTAAAACAATAATGCATATATATTAATCAAGTAGATCTTACTTGTTGTATCAAAATAATCTGCATTGATATATGAACTTGTATTTTTAGCTGCTTGTTCAAACGCTTTCCCAAACAGACTACAATAAATAAAATATTGCACTTATATTCTAATCAATAATAATAAAATTATGAAGAATATGTTTAGTACCTGCGTGGTTGATCTTCGCATATTGGTGGAATGCCAATGATTAGACATGTACCTTCTTCAGGACTGAATGAAGCTGTTGCAACTAAAGGCCATTCACGTGCACGTCTACTTTTAGATGAATGTACATATGCTTTCAAAATGAATTGAGCTAGCATGATTAATGGATGAGGATGAGCAAATAATCGACTATCTAAAGTACCATCCGGAATAACAATATAAAGAAATGAACCAGTATTTATAATTTGCTTCATTTCTAGTATAATTTGTGCAGTCTTAAAAATGTTGCTAAGCATAAGTTTTGCTTTCTCTATACCATTTTCTAAAAGTTCCTTTTTTGTGCGTGATAAACAATCCAATGCATCCAAGAAACAATGCTGTGGTAATCTTTCTCTTGTCTATAAAATATAAATATAGATAAATACTTAAATTTTCAATTTAATTTAAACAAAAAAAGACAATAATTACTCACAGTAGATTCCATTAAAGCTAGCATTGCATAAACTATATCAGACGCACAATATTTAAATCGATAACCATATTGTAATGTGAAACTAGTACCAATAATTCTATCAACATTATATTTTCCAGCTAATTTTTCTACCATTTGCCTAAATTCCTGTCTAAGTGTAAGATCCATAGCAGTGAAACGTTGTCGTGATTGCGCTAAGGGTAATCCCATTTCTGCCAAAAGTTCTTTCAAACGTTGTTCTCCTCTAATAGACCAAAGTCGTAGCGATACTGCAGTTGGTATTGAATGTCTAAGACTTGCTTCAACAGTCCAATGACGATAAAGTACAAGTCGAAGACTACAGATTCCATAAGAAAAATACTTACTGCACTTTATTTTATTAAACTTAAAATAATAAGCACAAAAGGATACTCTTTATCATAAGTTATTCTAACTACACTCTGTTCTTGTTGTTTATCAGTATTTATACCCTGTTTATGAGTTAATCTTGAAACATGTGCTTGAAGTGTACCTTCTTCGAGTATGCTTGTTTGTGATTCTACTTTGCTAAGAATGGCCTGTTCTGTTGAACCAATAATAGCCCACCATAGCATGTCCAAATTATCTTTAGACATATGCCAAGCCATTTCAAAAATAAGTACTGCACTCTATAAATTGACAAAAATAAATATTATATCTATATTATGTATTTTCTCAATATAATACATACAGATTTTCCATAATAGCTATATTGTGAATAATTAAAAAGAATCGTCTCTCTATTTTCAGCCCATAATCTTTTTTCTTGTCTCTTTATTAAATCTTCTTCATTTAATCTACGTCTTTTTGTCTCTCTGAGTTCATTACCATCATCAGAATTATCATTTGAAGCATCTTCATCTTCTGACTAAAAATAATGGATATGATTATATTATTATATCAAATTAAAAAAAATAAATTAATTAATAAATTATATTATTTATAAATTATATTTACCGAATCATCCCTGAACACATCATTATATTCTGGAATGTCATCCTCAGCATCTGGTTTTCCAAGAATACGTATTTGATATTCTGAATATATGTTACACAAATCATATGGTCTATGACTGTCAATTATAAAAAATGAAATAGATTCTGGAGGTTGTAAGATTTCTACTAGGTCTATTGTACCACCACAATTTATCATAATAATATTTTTTACCTGTAAGAAACATTGTATTATTTTGTTTGTCAAAGGTCAATAAATTACATAAAAATATTATGTTTACCTCTTCACAATTTTCTTCTATTGCCTGAACCATATCTTGTATACCTTGTACAGGTACAAGCGTATATAATATATTATCATTTTTAAATAATTGTTGTAAAATTCTACAGGCACAAATTGCATCTATGTCAAAGTTTACTAATAATAAACATCTCTGCATTAAAAGAAGAATACATAAGTAATTTATTTTAATGTATTAACATTTTATTTTATAAAATTATTTAGACCTTAATATTATATAATATCAAGGAAATAAAGCAAAATTTTTTGTCTTCCATTCTACTTAAACATTACTAGTGACATATTTTCTTATATATGTATACATATATTCTTTTAAATATTCGAAAATATAAACTGAACAATAATATCATAATTTAACCTAAAAGGAAAAGCTAATTCATTATTTTTTACATATTTACTAAAGTAACATTATAACTTACATCTCTTTGTATTACATTGTAAAATTCTTTTTCTAAGTTCGGTACGAACATGTTGCATTGATATCCGGCATCTGTGATATTTTATTTATTTCAACTTACTTTAACTCTTAACAGTTTACCGCGGAAATGGAACAACATTGACGGTGGCGTGCTCTGTGATAAATAAAACAGAAATACATATATTGATTATTCAAATTTCTAGTAAAAATTGTAATAAATGTCAAAAATTCGATATTTTGTTCTTCTATTATTTACAAATAAACATATTATGTATTTATAAAAAATTTTTTAGTTAATAATTATACAAATTTGCTCGATATTTTCAAATTTTTTATTAATGATAGCGTATCGATATAAATCGAATTCGATCGATATATATCAATATATCGACCTTATATGTCGATATCAATCGCTTACTTTCCGGACATGTGCGTATGGCGTCCATCGATGTGATTGCGTGCATGCGGCGAGTGATTTGCAGTTTGTCTTTAATCTACTAATTTACTTTATTATCCATATAAAAATGGCAGAAAACGGTAATTTCCATACTTAAATTGAAACTCGAATTGTATTTAATCTAGCTCTATTGTTTGTTTACATTATTCGTGTCATTCTTTAAACATTATATTGTTCAATAAATAACAGCTTCTCGCGCCTTTTATATACCCACGTTTCAGTAAACACGTGTTCTCCGGATGTTCAATTGATTCAATTTATGTTTTTCTTTTAAAAAGATTAATAAATATGTTATCAAATCATAACTATTATATATTCTTCTTTCGTCTATCATTTATCATAACATCAATATGTAAAATTATAAGTTGTAGAAAACGTAGATTGAAATTGTATAAGAGGTTAAAGTCGGCATTTCTATTACAGAGAAAATTAAGAAAAAAGATAAAAAAAAATCTCTTGGAGAGATTCAAACTATTATGGCATGTGAAATTAAACCGTCCACTGAAGAAGTAAAATTAAATTGTGAAGATTGGCCACTTTTATTTAAGGTTTGTGTTCAATTTCTCGGCTAATTGTTTTATGATGTTTTTATTTTATATTATTACTGGATATATTCACTTTCTTGCTTGACCTGTAAATAATATTTTCTTTATTATAGAATTTTGACAAAATGTTTACTCGAACAAAACATTTTACTCCTTTAACTAGTGGTTCTACCCCACTTCATCGCTCATTATCTGAATATATAAAATCAGGTTGTATTAATCTCGATAAGCCTTGCAATCCATCGTCACATGAGGTTGTAGCTTGGATAAAAAGAATTTTAAAAGTAGAGAAGACTGGACATTCTGGTACCTTGGATCCTAAAGTATCAGGTTGTTTGATTGTATGTATTGATAGAGCAACAAGATTAGCAAAGTCTCAACAGTCAGCAGGAAAAGAATATGTGGGAGTATTTAAACTTCATTCAGCACCTGAAAGTGTTCAAAAAGTAAATTTATTATTTATTGATACAAATTTATATACCTATGAAATCTTTATAAATATATTAATTACAATATATACGTATCATTATAGGTACATCAAGCATTAGAGAAATTACGTGGTGCATTGTTCCAAAGGCCTCCTCTTATATCTGCAGTTAAACGACAATTGCGTGTTAGAACTGTCTATGATAGCAAGTTTTTAGATTATGATGAAGAACGCAATATGGGAGTATTTCATATGAGTTGTGAAGCTGGTACATATATCAGGACTATATGTGTTCATCTCGGGCTTTTCTTGGGTACTGGTTGCCAAATGCAGGATTTACGAAGAAGTCGTTCTGGTATTCAATCTGAAAAAGATAATATGGTGACCATGCATGATATTCTTGATGCCCAATGGTTATATGATAATCATGGAGATGAATCCTATTTAAGAAGAGTAATAAAACCATTGGAAGCACTTCTTGTAAATCATAAAAGGATAATTGTCAAGGACAGTGCTGTATGTATTCATTACTTCTAAAAAACAAAAAAATAAAAAAAAAACAATACAAATATTTTAATGTTATTATATAAAATACATTAATAGGTAAATGCAATTTGTTATGGAGCCAAAATAATGTTACCAGGCATTCTGATGTATGATGATGGTATTGAACTAAATCAAGAAATTGTAATTGTAACAACGAAAGGCGAAGCTATAGCACTTGGTAAATTTAGTTTCAAAGTAATATAGCAATGCCGTACAGAATATAATATCTTCGTGTTATAAGTAAATCAATCATTATTAACAATTGTTTCAGCATAATTAATATTTAATTTGTTACTGATATATAGGTATAGCATTAATGACATCGCCCACAATGACTGCTTGTGATCATGGTGTAGCAGCTAAAATTAAACGTGTTATCATGGAAAGAGATGCGTATCCAAGGAGATGGGGTTTGGGACCTAAAGCATCGATAAAAAAACGAATGATAATTGAAGGAAAATTAGATAAACATGGTAAACCAAATGAAAATACACCTGCTGATTGGTTACAGAATTATGCTGATTATTCTACTACAGTTGATGTTAAGGTAATTTGCTCAACTTCTAATATACTATATTACCATGGTGATTTGAAAAGTAATATAAATGTGACAGATATTTAATAACTCAAATAATTTTGCAGTCTGAAAATAATGGAGTAACAGAAATTGCTGGTAAAAAAAGAAAATATGAAAGTACAGTAACTGAAGATATAGTTAAAGAAGAAACCGAAGATCATGAAATAACTTCACCAAAAGAAAAAAAGAAAGAAAAAAAAGATAAAAAGAAAAAGAAAAAGGAAAAAGAAAAACAAAGTATAGAAGGTGAAGATACTGTAAAAATTGAACAGAAAGAAGATGAAACTATGGTAAGGAAGAATTCATTATTAAAATAGTTTCTTAATTGATTAGTGAAATTATTAATAAATAAATCAAATTTGTATTTTAGGATGTATCTGTAAAAGAAGAAAAGAAAAAAAAGAAAAAGAAAAAGGCTAAAGAACAAGAAACTGCACTTTCGAGCTAGTTTAATTTAATTTTTTTTTTTTTTTTTTTTTTAAATTCCAAGAAATTTTTTGTAATAATATTCATAAAATCCCACAAACAGTATAGAAATACCATTAAGATATCTTTATAACATTTTAGTCTTTTTCAATTTTATTTAAAAAATGTCATCATTTAAACACTAATGAGAATAATTTGATATTCAGATTATGATGACATTGAGTTTTAAATAAGAGTATAATTATAAAAACGAATATTATCGTGTAAGATAAATTTTTTCACGAAACGAACAACTGTATACAATGCAAAGTTCAATAATACGGAATCAGATTCTCTATGTTTTAATGTATTTGAAGATATGTATATTCTGTGATGTAATATACAAATAGTTTGATTGAGTAACTATAACAGTCCTTTAAAAAGGATTATAAAAAATTAGTATTTTACTGCAATTGTTCCATGTATATACATACAAAATACAATTACTACAAACATTTGTAGGTATCATATTTTTTCAATTTTTATAATTACATTGAAGGTTAATATAATTCAGTAACTACAGTAGATTGAATATTTTTTACACTGAATAGAACTCTCTAATTATCAATTTGATTTTATTATTTTAGTTTCCTTTTAGTTCAGAGATGTGCAAAATTGACTTAAGTCAATAGTTCCTTATCTGTACTTTTTTGTTTTTCTTTAGCAAATTTTTACTCCTACCATATTCTTCAATTTTATTGTGTTACACTATCCATGCCATGATATTGTTTTGTCTAGAACTGAAGAATTTATATGCATATTGTTGATTTGACTTATAACATCTGGAAAAAATAGAGAAGTAAGTATACTCAAATAGAGACAATAAAATAGCAATAGTGTGAGAATCATTTTTGCTTCAATCAAAAGTTCGTGCACGTTTCAATATATATGTATTTGTTATGCCTTATTTTCGAAAAATAAGGACTTTGTATGTTTAGCGGGGAATTGTATTATGTTTTTAAAAATAATATTTTGATTATAGTTTATAAAAACAATATTATATAAAAAGTATGGATTAATTGTAAAAATATCTTTACATTAAAATTGTATTATAAATCATAGGAATACAAAATATAGTTGATCTCCATTTAAAAAATTTATTTTAAAGATCATATTTCAATATGTATTTTAAGAAATAGTTATTTGAATACAACTGTATCAAGCATAGCTCCCAAACATTGTACAATATTTGTAGCCATAAGTGTATCAACTTTTTCCTCTAAATGACGTTTTGGATCTTGTTTACCGACATTTTTTATAGCCAATTGCTCAGGTGTCATTTTTTCTTCATCTTCCAATGCCTGCAAGTTTAGAAATAATACATTACAATAGTATTTTATATCCTAAATAGAATTGTGTATTAAGAAAACAACAATAGAATATACCTTATTATAATTTTTAGCAAGTTCAAGCATTTCAGAAACAATATTTTCGTTAAGTCTACTATGTTCAGAGTATTCTGCAAGAGTGAGACCATCCATCCAAGTCTTCTTATGTAAATTTAATAACATCTTTTGCTCTAATTCATTTTTACGATAGTTGATACTAATGCTATAATAATGACGGTTTAACCCATGTATTAAGGCTTGGACAGAAGGTTTCTGTAGATGACCTAAATTTGATGTAGTTTGACGAGGTTCTTGTCCTAGAACCTATAAAGATATAAAAATTATATAAAATTTATATACAAATTTTATTATTCTTGAGATACTTACCATCATATTAGGATTGATTAATCTAAATGCATCAATAACAACTTTTCCTTTTACTGATTGAATAGGATCAATGACAACAGCAACAGCTCTTTCGCTAAGTGCTTCAAATGACTGTTGTGTATTGATATCTACTCCAGATAACCAGCAACCAAATCCTGGGTGAGAATGGTACCAACCTACGACCATTTCTGGTCTACCAGTTTGTTTAAGCATATCCAACATTTTAGCTTGAAACACTGGATCAACCGCTTCTACACTGACTCCCTAAATATTGAAAAAATATTTTTTAATACTTAACTAAATCTACTGTTAAAAATAAATATACATTAATTATTACCGTTCCCGTTTGTGGCATGGCAAAAACATCGATTACACGCACAGTATAATCGTCTACAAATTCGCCTAACATCAAACCCATAACTTCCATAGGTACTCCAGCTCGGCCATGTTTTAGCATTTTTAAAAGTGCCAGTGATGAAATGTACACCTTGAAATATATGATAAATTATAGGATAATAATGAATTACAAATTACAAAGTGAATTACAATAAAATGTAAATAGAATACTTGTTCTGCAGTATCAACGACAGGTGCATCTGATGGTGGAGGTCCTTGATTCAATGGAGCTGGTAAACCACCACCCAGTCGTAGAAGTCTATCCATTTTTTCTTTATCTTAAACATTTAAATTAAATAAAAAAAGCTTGTATAAGTACATAAGAAATATTTCTTAAATTGTAAGCTAGATTGATACAGTATAATAGAGGTTAACTAATAATTTGGTTGTATAAATTTTTCATTCTATATATATATATTATATTTTAGCGTATTACATACCAAATAATTCAAATCCACGTTAATAAATAATTGATGTATAGTTTTATATTCAACTGCACAAAAGAAAATATAATCCAATCATTTCTTATAAACTGACAACTCTCAAATGTGCACACTCACCAGCGCGGCGTATTGAATACTTAGAATGGCGGAACTGGAAGGAACTATTTTAAAACTTTACTCATATTTAGCGAATCTGAGAACATTTAAATAATCGAAACTAGAAAGATGTCTGGAATCCTTCCACGGAAGTATGGAACAGGACCGTATGGAATAGGTAGATGTGATAATAGAAATTGTCACATATATTATTTTATTTTAATATATATTTTATAATAAAAATATGAGGTTACCTCTGTATCATGTATAATAATTCTTCTTTGTAATAGGTTAATTCTTAATAAATTTTACAAATAAACGGCAAGAAGAAAATTATAGTTTCTATCTTGTAAAAATTTAAACAAATTTACATTTTTCTTTTCATTGTATTTTTTTTAATAAGTTTTAATTTTTAAGCTATTAAACATAATAATATTACATTTATATAGGTGATCCTGATGATAATACTTTAAGGAAGGTTGAAATAGATGTACTCATACCACAAATAATACGAGATAGAACAAAAAAAGAGAAATGTTTGGCACAAGTTGAAGGTAAAATCTGAGTTCAATAAATTTTTTAGTATTCTTAATTATATAATATATGTATTTTACAGAATTCACAAAATGTTGTAAAGAAAATAATTTAATGATGATATTCAAATGTAGACAAGAAAATAATAAATTAAAAGAATGCTTAGAAAAATGGTTTTATGATAAAGATTTTCAGAAGGAATGTAAGGAAATATACCTTCAAGAAAGAACTGAATTTAGAAAAACAAATATATCAAAAAAATCAGAAAATATAACTTAATATAACTTAAGCAAATATTTTTTTAGTAATTCTTCGAGACTAAATAATATTGAATTATTTGTAATTATATAGAAATAAAATTTAAAATAAAAAATATTTATGTGTAATTATAAACTGGTACTTATTACAGTCAATACATTAACTTACTTAAAGATTTTTTATAACTTAATAAAGAGTATTAAACGAGTTTATTCATAAGTATAAACATATTCAAATTACATTTATTATAAGCTCTATAAAGTAAAATTTAATTTATAAAAAACAAATGATAGAAATACAGATTTTTATTTTTGTAATCAGATATTTTTAAATAAATTATATATTGACTGCTTTTAACACGAATCTTCATCATCTTCTTCTTCTTCTACAATTATTACATCTTGATTTTGTTTTGGGTTCCATCGCCTCCATAATAATTCTCTCACTGTGAATTCAGATAGCATATGTGGACTGGGAGGGCCAGAATTCAAAGATATTGATGAAGGCCACAAAACTTGTGCAAATAATATTTCCTATTAACAAAATTAGTATTTCTCAATAGAGAAATCAATTATGAATGTTATTAATAACATAATAATCTAAAGTTTATAGTAATAATTTTATAGGTATTGAAACTTTTTTACTTATTATTAATTATATATATTACCTTAGCAGCACTTTCAGCTAAGCGATCTAATCCAAATAAGTTACTCCAGGTCATCTTTCGAAAACATTTACTGGGAATTATAGTCAATAAATCTGCATCCACAACATCTATTATTACTATATAAGAGGCATGATAAAATGGTGGTCCTTGTTTGTACAATACTAAAATGATTAAAATTTTTAGATAATGATTTAAAATATCGAATATATAAAGTTATTTGCCTAAATTATATAAAAAAAGTAATACTGACAAAAGTCTCCTCCATATTTAAGGCCTGGTTTAACTACCCAACCCTTACTTCGAAAATAATGGTATACAACATATTTTTGTATAAAATTTTTATCTTCCTTGCAAAAATATAACCAAGCACTATTAATATCCATTAAAGTACTATCAAAATGAATTAGTCGCAGACAACCTAAACCAAACATAAGGAAAAAGGTTTCTTCAAAAGTCATATGTAGAGATTCCCTGACTGGAAAGCTTTCAGATTCAATTCTTGGTTTAATATTTTCTAGATAATTTTCTGTTTCGGAATCACTGTCTGGCAGAATTAATAACTTTCCTTGTATATCATTTTTCCCTCTTTCAATATGCATACTTGCTATTACTGAATTATGATTGCCTGGATTATTCAAATCTATATGTTGATCTTCTAAATCTTTTTCATTACTTTCTTTAACAACCGATTTGTTAATGTCTTTTTTAGATTGTTTATTAATAATTACACATACATCTTCTTCAGAAGAACAAGGAACTATTTCACAGAACTCATTATCATTGATTATTTGTTTGTTGTCTTTATTTTTTGGCATATTAGGTATACTCATATCAATTTCCATGATATCTGGTTCTTCATGTTTTTTTTCATTATTGGATGGTTCTATTACTGAATCAAAGGAATTAATATAAAGTAAAATAATATAATAGTTATCTTTTCTTTAATGGCTTCTTAATTTTAGTATTTGCATACCTTCTCTTTTCTTTGTATCTGTAGATTGACTTGATATATCATCAACACAATTATCATTTGTCATAGATTTTATAGAGTTTTCATTATGACTATTATCTCTATAGAATTCATTGTCAAGTAATTTAACTTCTTGTAACCACTCTTGTCGACGAACCCATTGCCTATTTCTAATAAGAGGTGGTGCTCCATATCGAGCTTTTCCAAATGATGGATAGCTTCGTGATAGAGAACCCTTACCAAAAAATCCCTAAGTAAAGAAAAGAAAATTAAAAATTGTCTTTATATTTCACAATATATTATTGATCGAATAATATATCATGAAACATATATATATATATATATATATATATATATATATTTTATAAGCTTAAAAATAAATTTTTTTTAGAGATAATGACTAACCATGGAATGTACTGCTGTAATTTCATCTGAATCAGTAATACAAGATCCAATGTCTGTAAGGTAAGCTGTATAAACAACCCATTCTGCTTCATTTAATGCAATTGGTAGGGGAGATTTATTTTGTACTCTTGCCTTTTGTTTCTTTTTTGGTTCTCGTAAATTCATATTGTATGTATATTACTTTCTAACTTTTATGCTAAAAAATATAATTGATGATCAACACATTTAAAAATTGCTCCATTATAAATTAATGATAAAGTTAATATAATGTATATTTTATATATGTTTTGTTATTCACGCATTGCACAATGAAATTACAATGGCAATAAGAAAGAATGTGTAATTCTTTCGTTTTGACACGCTCGTATAATAATGTGCTTTCCATGGATAAAAATCATTGCTAATAAATCTAGGCTGATGTATGGAACATTTACGATGCACGATAAGCTCTTCATATCTGAGCGCCCATTTTTCATGAACATATGTATATATACATTGTTCAGAGCAAAACGTTCAATGTCTAACTTCATATGAGCAATTTTGATGTCACACTAACATTCTAAGTCATATAATATAGATGTATGCCTTCAATAATTGAAATATCTAACATTATGCGAATGTCTAACTTGTACTTTCTAAAATATGCCTTTTTTAAATGAGTTAAAGCATAACCATGTTAAATTTTTTGAATATACTTATAATTTTCTAAAAGTAATTAGATAATAGTAGATTCCTGTTTTATTGACCGAGAAGAGTTCGATAATAACAGAATCCTGTTTTTTAATTATCTCTTTTCTTTCGTTTCCATGTAATAATATATTTATTGGTAGTTAAAATTACCAATATAAACATTCCAGTTTATCATTATATTAATTATTATTAACTTTGGATTATAACTCAAGAATATAACCTTAAACATTTCTAAGGAATTTTAAAAAATTATTTTGTTAAATCCATTCTCAATCATTTTTAATTAAGTCTGTCTTCACCATTTTTTGTTCGTATCGTACGTGACTTTAGCGACAGGTATGGACAAAATATGAATTACAAATGCAATATAAGAACACTGCCCTTACCATGTGCCGAAAGACTCCACTTGAGAATTTCACATAATAAATACCTATAAATAAAAATTATCTCGACTACAAGCTTATCCGTTCATACACGTTACTTCTGTATTATATTATATATCCATAACTATTATTATATAATATTTTTTATTTTCTATGTTTTATTGAATTTGGATAATATTAAGAAGCATAAGGAGCAATAAAAAATATGCATTGAATTAAAGTAGAATAAATAAACCCGTTACTTTAAATATAAAATAAAATCGTTGATTAGAGTTAATCTTTTCTATACGTTCTTTTAAGAAATTATTTTAGAATTCTATTTCATCTATTTACTTACTTAAGTATGATTAATAATATATAATATAAGTAGTTTAATATTCAATTGAGATAAAAAAGAAAAGATTTTTAAATACACAGCAATTCGCTCGGTAGTACTTGTATTATATGATTACATGATTTAGACTTTGCAAGTAATACCGACCCAGATCTTATCAAATAAAGGTTGCTGCATTTGGAGACCCACGGGATAATGATGCCATATATTTTAAAATCCGCTTTTGCGAGATAATCTAATCGAATTTTCAAGCAAATAAAATTAAGTCCCCGATAAGATTTTTAACGCTTGTGCCCGCCGATACATATGTGAGTGTTCTCCCTATTCATCCCGTATTTTTACATAAAAAATCAAAGATAAATTTATCACTCGATGATTCCTCGATGATCCCTGGAAAAAAAGAAGAGAAGATGAAGAAGAAAAAGAGAAGAAATATGAAATAAAAAAAGAAGCCGGAGAAAGAAAAGAAAAGAAGTTAATTAAAAAACAGAATATGTTTATATTGCACAAGATCAAACAACTCGAGATAAAAATTTTTTAAATATTGGAATCTTATATTAAAATTATTTTAAGTTTCTCGGACGTAACAATTCTTGTGACATTTAATCTTATATTAATCTTCGTGATATAGAAATCAGTAGTGGGTGTACGAACTTCTTCCCTTGTATTGCAAATTTCGAGAGATGCCACAGTACAAAACTTTTTTTACGCTAAAAACGTCGAAAACAGTATTTACGCTAACAATGTGAACAGGCGTAATTTTTGACGAATTTTAATGAACAAGATCTCATTTTAAAAACGAATGTTTCGTCTAGGACATATTTTTTTCGAATTTTTGAAAAAGTTTTTTATTCGTGTAATGTTAAACCATTCTCGAAAAATATTATTTTTAACACGATTTTTTTTAAAGAAAATAAAGTTTTTTCAAAAAGTCAAGAAATATATGTCCTAGATTAAACATTCGTATTTAAAATGAGATCTTGTTCATCAAAATCGATTTAGATCTTAGCTTTTTATTGATAGCGTAAACCATTATAAAGTCAGGGATAGTAAACAGCCTTAATAACGGTATTTATTTATCAAATATTTAATATATTATATATTTATTTCTTTTATAATAAGAATATATGTGTAATTATAATAAAAAGATATACAGTGCAGAGATATAGTTAGATGTACATTTTTATTTTTCGATATATTTTAATAAGAAATAATCATGTTAATTCAAAGCGATATTCAACATTTCTGATATATTAATTATTTTTTCTCTTGGCTTTCCCATTTCTTTACCTCTTTGTCTTTCTATTTGATCTATTTTCTCCCAGCCACTATATGATACCGTAGGAATATTTTTTAAATTAAGAACTTCATGAAGACCTTCAGAACCTGGCTTATTTTCTTTAATTGAAAGTTCTTTACTTATGAGTGAAGCAATCTGAAATGCATTAGTCATTGTAGATAATATTACTCCAACAGGCCCAGTAGCAACCCAACCAGCAGCATAAAGATTTTCTTTTACTTTTCCAACACTTTTCACGCAACCTTTTTTATCATCAAATGGTATTGATTTATCTATTTGTACAGATCTATAACCAATGCTTCGAAAAGCAATACCACATGATATTTGTTCCATTTCATCTGTTGGTCTTGCCTTTTGTGAATTTATGTTATCTCCTTCAAGTTTATTAACTGAAAACTTTATCTTTTCAATATTTTTAAAACCAAGAAATTCTATAGGACTTCTCAGAAATATTGGATGTAGTTCTTTTTTAACTGTGGTACCATTCATAGATTGTTCATTTAGGGATTTCAACATAAGTTCCGTTAATCGTTTTCTTGGTCTTGTTAACATAGGAACAATTTCATTTATGCCATTAAAATCTTCTGCTCGCCAAAATGTTTTACAATTTTCAAGTTTTAAAATTTCTCGTAATTCTGCAATTGTAAATGCAGCTTGCAATGGACCTCTTCTTCCTATTAATCGAACTTTACGCACTTTACTTGTTGAAAGATGTTCCAGTGCATGTGTCGTTATATCTGTACACTTTAAAGAAATCATAAGATAAGAAATGATATAAAATAATTTGTTGAACACACATATATATATAGTTTATAAAAAAGTCTATACCTTAAGATGATCAATAGAAGTCAAAAGAATTCTTGCAATATCTATTGCCACATTACCTTGACCCAATATAATAGCTTCTTCTACATCTAAATTTATATTTAAATTTTTATCTTTTGGCACACCATTATACCATCCAACAAATCGCCGTCCTGATATTACATTACTTAAATCCTCTCCAGGAATATTAAGTAATTTATCCTCTTCTGCTCCATAAGTCTATAGTATCAAATACAATAATACCAACTACATAGAAATATTAATAAAAAATATTGTACAACAATATATATATAAACTAGCCGTATTACTTACAAGTAGCACGGCATGATATATTTCTTGTAATTGATTAACTGTAATATCTCTTCCAACATTAACATTACCAATAAATTGAACGCGTGGATTCATAGCAGTTTTATGAAATGTATTAATAACATTTTTCACTTCTGGATGATCTGGCGCTACACCAAAACGCACTAAACCAAATGGGACTGGTAATTTTTCTAATATATCAACTCTAATATCTTTTGATGTCTAAAATAAAACTTTAGATATTATAAATCTAGTCTATGTTTTAACAATGTATGGTTATCTATTTTTACCTTCAGTAATTGTTGAGCAGCATAAAAACCTGCTGGTCCTGCACCAACAATGCATACTTTTGGTATAATATTTTCAGTAGAAAATGTACGTATATTATTAAATATCGCGTGACACTTCATTATGATTATTAATTCGTATCTAAAAAATATATAAATAGACAATAATGAATATTAATGTATATCACTAGTTCTTACATTAAATTAAAAGACTGCCGAGGCTTACACTACTATATATATATTAAAACTATTTTAAACTTATATCTTATGTTTTCCTTCTTATGATAAAAAACTGTTCTTTTTCATGTTTCTCAAGTTTGTTCTAAATGTCCACCTTTCCAAGTGTAGAAATGTAGGTCAATGCTTAATACATTAAACATGAATACTTTCATATATTGTATATATTTTATTTTATTGATGTTTATAATTAAATCAAACAATTATATTGTTAATGTCATATTAATACTTTTATTAATACTGTTTAACATATATTTTTTTTATAAAAGCATTTATATAAAACAAGATGATAGGTTCTAAATAGTCTTTATACATAATAAAATAAAAATATACATTTTTAATAAGTACACATTATTATATTTATAATATAAGTGTTTTTTTTTTTTATAAAAATTTATCTAACATTTATTAATCTTTTCCATTGCATTATTTATAAGATAATTAAGATATGTCTTAATAATCCAGTGATTGCACTCCACAATTTTAGGATATGCAGCCCAATCTAAACAAAGAAAAAGATATATTGTCTAATCTATTTTTTTGAAAACACACAATACATTCATTATAATAATATATCTTACCACATAAACATGATACAGGAATTAAAGACAAAATAGTTTTTCCTTCTGCCCGTAATGCATTTTCGGTAATATTAATTTTCTTCCAAATTTTAAGTATGTTCGCATCATTTTTATAGTTTTTCAAGATTATTAAACATCCTACTTTATCATGACGTTGTAATTCTACTGAATAAAATGTGCAATTCAAAAGATAAAGAAGACTAACGTTTAAACGCGTTAATAAAGAATAACCAATCAATACAAGATTGTCTTCATATACAAGCATTTGTAATAGTTGACAAAGTCTTGAAATAATTTTAGAATTACAATAAATATCTGTGTATTGAAAACACAATATTTTGTAATTCGAAGTTGTATGTAATTCTTGTAATAAATTGTGTGTATCTTCATTAGAAGGGAAAAACTTTTTCAAATGCATTTTATCCAAAATATTTTCTAAATCAATTTGTATATTTAGAATTTTTGAATCACAAAATCTTGAATTAAATAATTTGTAGAATGGTTTTCCTGTGCAATACTCTAAAATTATGTGTTCATCAGAAAACTGAAACTACAAAATAAAGAAATATAGAATTTTTCTGATAATTAGAAGGGGTTTGATTCATTTACACAAATATATTAATATACAATTAGAAATTATCAATATTAACTTACATTGTATGATTTACTCATTGATATTTCATTGAAGATTTCTTTTGTTACGTCCCAATATTCTATTAAACGTTGCACTGGTGATTTGTTTGCTTTCTCACGACGCTTATTATATGATTCACATAATTGTTTCCTACCTACTTTTATAAAAACTGTATTTCTTGATTCATCTTTCTCCACTATTTCACACCCAGGTGGTAGTGGCTTCAAGTTGCAATCTTTCAAATATTTTTCAGCAACAAGTTTTTGTATAATCTTTATTTCATCTATGATTTTATCATCAACTTCTTCATTAGATGTAAAAGATATTACATTATTCATTATAACAGATGTTTGTATCTCTTTGAAAAACTGACTGCAGTTTATTATTTTTGTTATAAAATCAGGATGAATATCTTTCCTGCAAAATATTGCTGCACTAGGACCAGATTCATAGTATTTCTGTAATGTTCGTAAATAAGGTGCGATATATCCTGATCCTTTAAAATTCATGCACACAACATAAGTTTCTGAATTTCCTTCTTTACTAGTAGCTGGTTTTGTTATAAATACTTTATAAAAACAACAAGATAATAAATAAAGTAGACATATGGAACTGTGCTCAAAAGTAGTGAATATTTTTATTACAAAGCTTCCTCCTTCATTTAGTAAGTGTAATGCAGCAACTGTTTCACAATAATGTAAGTGAGATACAACTGTTTCTTGTTCACCTGGAACATCCATACAATCTATACTTCCATCAGCAGTAATCAATAATATATTATTATTTACTTTTGCCATTTTTACAAGTTTATTTAAATTCTTCAGATCCATAAGATTTCCAGTGTTGTCTTTGCCAAAACACCAATGATTCAATGTATGTATAATGAAACGGTCATCATTAATCATTTTAGACAAAGAATTTCCTTCATAATATGGATTTAGTGACGTAGCTATCCAGTTCCAATTAAATCTAGTATTCGTTTTTAACCAATGGTTTAACGATGTTATGAAAGCTCCAGGAGCTTCACATAAGTGTACAGAAGTAAAACTATTATTATTTTTTATAATTTCATTTTGTGGCACAACATCAAAAAAACTTAATATTTCATAAAATTTACACCACGCTTGTGTCACTAATTCTGGTTTGATATCTCTTCGTACACGGTATTGTACTTGTCCTGCTTTATTTCTATTACTTGTATGTGCATGCCACTCACCCAAATTAAAACTATTTAAACGATTTTTCACTTCATTTAACTGATCTTTCAAGATCTGTAATTCTTTAACATACCACGGACTTTCTTTAAACATACAATCTGGCCTAGGTAAAGAATAATTTTCTTCTATCGCTATAGGAAAAGTTTTACTAAACAAATTAGTAATACAAGGAACATTTTTATCAATTAAAGAAGTTTGTTCATACATCATTGTATTTGATTCCTTGTTTCTTATTTTTTATCAATAATTTTTATGTATTCTGTCTCTATGATATAGAGATAAAACATGAATAAATAAAATATTCATTTATTATTATTTTAACAAATAATAAATATTTTTAAGTATTTTATATAGGATTATATAACATTTGTTATAAGAAATACTATTTTATAGCAGCATAATAAGCTTTACTATATAAAAGATCAAGCACAGATTATTCAATTTTGCTTATATCAACAAAACATATAAATCGGCCTATCCGATTCTTTTATTTATAAATATACAAAAATAGACACTGTTTAAATGGCACGTTTAAATATTGGTCGTATGCAAATTTGTAATTACTTTACGAGCGAAATGCCTCCGTCATAATCGCATAGTGAGGTTAGAGTATATTGTGTTGCCTCGGCAAATGTCTTTTTTATTCATCTATTTTCATAACATTGATTCTCACCTGTTTGGTACGTCATCAATGAATAAAAATTCCTTTAATACAATCTCATTTGTGTAAAATAATAGTACATAGGTACAATTATCTCTTTGACAAGATGATTGGGTTATGTAAATCGATCCTTATATATTTTACTAATTTTTTTTTCTATAGTAAAAAATTTCACAATTTGAAATTACTATAGCTATTATATTTTTTTATTATTAAATAAAATTTTTTGTTATTTAATTTATAAGGATTTTTAATAAACAAAGTGGAAAAAAGTTCGAATATTAATATAGCAAGTTTACGACTGGGCGTAGATTTTTATTGACAAATTTAATGTTATCAATAAAAAAAAAAAAAAAAAAAAAAAAAAACAAAACAAAAAATTCATTACAACGTCATACAAATTGGAAAATACAAACAAAGATAAATTTCATGTTATTTAATTATTATCATTGAAAATTCCGAGTATAATTTTCATGCATATATTTAGATTTGATTTCATAATCATTGATATATATAAATCGTTTCATTATTATTTTTAATGTTTAAAAAAAAGAAATAAAGTTTTTAATGTAACCGCCAATATCTTTTCGATCGTTGTTTCAAAAACATTTGTTGCATATGAGATATGAACGAGAGAAAAATAGATGGAGAGAGAGAGGAGAAGAGAGAGGGGGGAAGAGAAAGAGGGATGAAAGAGCGACAGAGTGGGGAAGAGAGAGAGAGAGAGAGAGAGAGAGAGAGACAGAGACAGAGACAGAGAGAGGGGAAAAGAACAAAACTACGTACGGCGAACGTTCGATATAAAAGATCTGCACGTGTTCTGTACCTTCAGTGAGACTTAAGCTATTGTTCGTTGTTCGTTAAAAGTTAATTTGTTTATATTTAAATTTTATCGATCGTTTTAATTAAAATATCAAAGATTTATTATAATTTTTATAAACCATCAAAGATCTTTGACATGTGAGTACATCGTGTTATTTTTTGATAGTTATAGATAGGGACGAAAGGGATACTACGTTTTTTTTTTTATCAATATTGCGCGAAGTATCAAAAGTACATTGTTCAACAATTGATATAAAAATGAATCTATTTTTTTTTCCTCTAAAATACATTATATTTGAGAACAATCGATTATCGTATTCTCTCAAATGATCCATTAAAATGAAACACGTTTATACGTTTATATATATATTTTTTTCTTTTCTTTTTTTCAGAATGATCGCGAATATAATGATGTACAATAAATTATAAATAAAAAGTTGTAAAACAAAAATAGGAAGATAATATATTTTATAATAGATTTATTTACGAAATGCATAACAACGTTATCTCTTTATCGCGTAAATTTCAAATTGTCTTGATCGCAAAAATTCAAATTGTGTCGCACGAAAGAGGGGATAATTTATTAACAACATTCTTTTTGCCGTTACTATTGTTTTTATCATTGTCCACGATATTTTTCTTTATTTTTTTTTCTTTTTTTGAAAGTAAAAGGAATAAAAAACCGAAAAAAGAAAAACCTGAATATTCTCGAAAACAATTTTGCCAAGATAAGCACTCACGTTTTCTTTTTATTTTATTATTATTTTCGATAACAATAAAGTAACGAGCAAGGAGAATACTTCCACGAAAATATTAAATATTAAAAGAAAAACTTCTGCATTTAAAATTATATTACGTTTATAAGACTTGAGAATTCTTAATAGATTATAATAATATAAAATTAGATCGATAAAATTGAACTTACGTGTCAATATTTTTCAATATTGTTTAATGAAAATTATGTCGTGATTTTTTTTTGAGAAAGTACTATTTATAAGTAAATAATTTTTTTTATTTGTTATATACTTAATTAATAATTATATATTGTATTAAAGAATCCAAAATTAGAGACTTGATATAATGGAAATTTAATGTAATTTTCTTTTTTATAATATCTGAATTTAGTAAGTATGATGTGATAAATTATTAATGTATTCAAAGCAATGTCAAGAGTCAACAGTATTCAAGTAGATATTTGTAAATTATTTATATAATCCTCTTTGAATAATTTTTTTTCCAAAAAAAAAAAAAAAAAAAAAAAAAAAGAGAAAAAAAAGATATAGCTTTTTACATGATTTACATATAAATAAAAACTAAAAAACAAAAAAGAACAAGAAATTAATTCGATGTTGAATGTCGACTTCAAAACATAATTTGAATATCAAAACAGCTTCTTTCGGTGCGTTCCATATAATACTAACTAAAATTATATACTTAATAAATTAATTATAAAATAAAAAAAGAGTCATATAAGCGGAAGTATACTTTTGTATGTCATTGTGACAACCCGCTAACTTGCTTATATCGAATTTAAAAATTTATCGTTTCATCATGAGTTTTTACTTTGTGTAATAAAACAAAAAGAATGAGAAAAGAAATCCTTGTGGTTTAATTAATTTTTCAATTAACAAAATATCAGTTAAAAATTATATCGTATATAATATATTGTGTTTATGTTTAAATGCATAAATCATTTTAATTAATGAATTATTTTCTTGTTTTTCTTTTTCTCTCTCTCTCTCTCTCTCTTTATCATCAATGTCTCCTTTTCAGGATGTTAGGTGTTTCTTGTACTAGCATTGGAGTAGCTCTTGTTCTACTATTGGTAATGATATGTACCCTAAATGAGAGCTTTAGATACAGAGCGAAATTTTTAATTTTTGGATTAGAATCTCTATTCTTTACAATCATTTGTTTACCATTTATGTTCTTCAATATCGGATCTTGGAAGAATGCGTTGTAAGTAATAAAAATAAGATCGATATAAATATATATATTAGTTTATATTTGTAAAAAAAAAAAAAAAAACGAAAGAACGATACTTCGAAAAAGGCCTTTATGTATATATATATATATATATATATATATATATATAAATATAAATATATAATATATAAAAATATATATATATATTTTTTTTAGAGTACCTGCTTGGCTTTTGAGTAAATCAACTAATAAAGTATTAGGAATTAAGTTCGAGGTACGTGGAAAAGAAAATATTATTCATGATTCTGGTTGTATTGTTTTGATAAATCATCAGAGTATGTTGGATTTGGGAGGTAAGATATTAAAAAAAAAAAAAAAAAAAAAAAAAAAAAAAAAAAAAAAAAAAAAAAAATCTTTTCTCAAAATCGTATTAATTATTCTCATTATTAAATGTATTACAATTGTTCACTAGTATTGGCACAATTGTGGTTAGTTATGGAGAGATGCACCGTTATATCTAAGAAAGAGATTTTATATTTTGGACCATTCGGTCTTGCTGCTTGGCTATGGGGTACAATTTTTATCGATAGAGGAAATGTTGAAGAATCTCGTAAGGTTGTAAATTCAACGTGTGAATATATACGAGAATCTAAAGTAATTTTTTCTTTACGATATATTCTTATATTTATTCTTAATAATCTATATATCGACTTGATATATTTGTTAATATTTATTTTTAGATGAAAGTTTTATTTTTCCCAGAAGGAAAACGACATAGCGATAATACATTGTTACCTTTCAAAAAAGGAGCTTTCCATTTAGCTATAACATCGCAAGTGCCGATTCTACCGGTTATCGTATCGAAATATTTCTTCTTAAATAGTAAATCAAAGAGATTTGGTTCTGGTACGGTGATCTTTCTTTTATTCTCTCTCTCTCTCTCTCTCTCTCTCTCTCTCTCTCTCTCTCTCTCTCTCTCTCTCTCTCTCTCTCTCTCTCTCTCTCTCTCTTTCTCTCTCTCAATATTTCATGTTGTATCGAATATCATTCATTTGTTTCTATTATTTTTAATCATACGATTTAATAATTTAATGTATCTCGTTTTTTTTATATTTTTATACCAGGTACTAGCTATATTACAATTTTACCTCCAATTCCTACGAAAGGCTTGACCAAAGACAATATGCAGGAGTTGATGGATAAATCGTACGAAGCTATGAATACGGTATTTGTACAAACATCACAAGAAACTCTTACAAAACACATGGAAAGTTTAAAAAATGATTAACATCTATTTCTAATTTTCTATACGTTATATGTACATATGCAATTGATTGCATAACGGGAACACATCTAAAGGTTCCTCGGTATATTAATTCTTATGTTAATAATCTCTTCTAATAGCGTAAAAGAAATAATAGAATTAATTATGAAAAAATCTACTATCGAACAATGTACCTGCACAAGAGACCGTTTGTTCCTTTATTTTTTCTGTTATACAAATTAATTGTTAATAAATTCTTTATTTAGAAAAAAAAAAATTTCTATACTATAGGAAACGTGTATTAGAGGTAATTACGATATTAATTTCTATATCTATTGGCAAATTTATAAAATTGTTGAATGAAAAAAATTTGCAAAAGATGTTCAAGCTTTTCTGTTTGCAAAGATCGAAATGTTGCTTATCTTAATAATTTTCTCATTGGTTAAGAAATATGAAATAATTTAATTTTGAATTTCATATGTAAAGTTATACGCTTAAAAACGGTTAGCACATTAAAGGGGGAATTTATCTATCGATCCGTCTTCTTTAAATAGACTTATCATATTATGGTGTTATTATTACAATCTATCGGTTAAAGTAGTGAGAGCGTTAATAATATGCCTTGAATATGAATTTTGATATTTATAAAAGATTCTATTATTCGTTTGAAGAATATTTAATATTAGAAGGTATATCGAGTAAGTCTTGAAATATCAATGATGTTTAAAGTAGACAAAAATTAAAAAAAAAAAACGGCTATTTTATACGTCCGTATTAAATATCATTTATTTCGTATATTATACAATTGTCGTCAGTCAGTGTCGCATATTCCTAATGGACCAGCTTTCCAAAATTTCATAATACAACATTTTTTCCTTAGCAGGTGTTACGTACATACGTACGTACATGTAATACTATTAATTCAATTGACTATGTACACAATCATACCATTTTGACGCTTTTTTACTTATTTAATGAATCTTATTCGGTAACGCACGACAATTTATTTGGCGTTTTTACTTGTCCTTATATATGTGCTATATATATATATATATATATATATATATATATATATATATATATATATATGCACGTGCAACATACGTACAAACACTCGTCCCCTCCAATACAAAAAAAAAAAAAAACACACATACAGATACAACAGCCGCCACGAATTAATATCAAGATATAACAATAACAAATAAAAAATACATACAAACTGTCAACGTTGTGCGTACTGTAAAAAAAAAAAAAAAAAAAAAATTAATAAGACTAAAGTTCAAGTATATCTAAAATTAATCTATTATGTATCACACCGCCGTTGAATTTGTTCTAAATTCGTTGTTTCTATACAAATTATCTAAATTATTTTATCTTAATCGAAACTTAAAAGAATTACTAAAATGGCATCGATATGAAGTTTCAAATTAAATAAATTAGTACGGGATGGAAAAAACGGAAAGAGAGTAGTATTTTCATGGTTGAAGTTCTATTTCGACAATAAATGTGTTTTGGAATGCTGCTGGTGCTCACTTTTCTTCTCTATTTATTATTCTTCATAGCACCAAAGGAAGAAAATCTTCCTAAAAACACGATTCTAATATCGAGGTAATCGAGGTATAATCGAGTTACTCCATTCTCTATCTCTATTTCTCTCTCTCTCTCTCTCTCTCTCTCTCTCTCTCTCTCTCTCTCTCTCTCTCTCTGTTTCTGTCTCTGTCTCTCTGCATATAGTACTCCTCTTTTTTTCTGTATATAGGAAGAGAAAGAAGGAAAAAAAAAAAGAAGAAAAAAGAAAAAACCACACATTTTTCTGGACCTATATACATATATATATATATATATATATATATATATATATATATATATATATATATCTCAGGGAAAAGAGAAACATCTGCTGCGAATAAAGAAACACGTTATTGTGATCTTATAGATAAGATACAATATTATTTATAATACCAATATAGTAAGGGGAAAAAAAAAACAAAAAGGAAGAAAGAAAAAAAAAATCAAACAAACAAAATAGAAATGAAAAAGAAAGTACATATGATTGTCATTTAGAATTATATCATGATATTAAAGAAAGAAACGAGTTACGTTCGATTTATCTTCGATTATTCAACGCTATTAATAATACTGATCGTTCTCCAACGACTCCTGACATTTTCTCCTATCCTTTGGAAATACGCAATAACGAAACCTGTGTTTACAAAAATTCGATGATCTGGAGGAGAGAATAGTAAATACATATTATATAACCTTGATAATAATTTCGTTCACGTATCCATTGGAAGGTGTTAGTTTCATCGTATCTTCTTCATATTTGTCCCGTCCACATTTCCTCATCTAACACAGTTCTATCCATTCTTGTTTCGCGGTCCATGGGAGAGGATTTGTCCTTCTCTCCTTGAACGCAATTACAACGATGTCCTTTGTTGATGTTGCATTATCTCAGTTTAGTCGGCCGGAATACGGTCTATCAGGAATACGGGGAGGAATATTAGGTACGGGACGCCTACAACATACATATATCATGAATACTTATTCGTTTTCTAATCATTTATAAGCATGATAGAGAGAGAGAAAAGAAAGAAAAAAAAGATAGATAAAGAGGTAGAGTTTATAGTAAAGGGTTAAAAGATATCAACAATTTATAAAAAGAAGAATAAAAAAAAAAAAAAAAAATAAAGAAAAGAAAAGAAACAAAAAGACCGGTTTGATACAATTAATCAGTGGCGGATTTATACACAGACGATCGCCTTGAGTCTCATAAAACATGGGTTTTCAGACGATAATATAAACATTTATATTATATAATAAATTTAACTTAATTAACTTTAATTAATTAAAATTTAACTTTAATTAACTGATAGCCAGTATATATATAGAATGTTTATTTCTATATTTTAATGATTATTATTGAATTTAGACAGTGTATTTCTTATTTCATCATTTGCATTAATAGTTGAAACGAAAAATAAATAAATAAATATATATATATAAATATTTATTTATTTTAATGAGATCCTATAAATTTCTTATTTTTTGAGTCCCTTGAAGGCTAAATCCGCCATTGCAATTAAAGCTATAATTCAAAATATTTTTCATACGGACGAATAGAAATTATCGGATTTTGTTCAGTGAATATATCAAATTATTAAGCTTTGAGATAATCGTAAAAGCAGAGATAGCAACATACATTAGTACTATGAAAAAATAAAGAGAAAAATTATATAAGAATAAAAGATTATAATTATATATAATAATAATAATAATAATAATAATAATAATAATAATAATAATAATAATAATAATATAATATATATAAAATAAAAGATTATAAATGATAATGCGTTCTAAAGATGATTTAACATAAGGCCATGAATTATTATTGATTTGAAAAGATAGCGCACTTGGTACAGCTATATGAAATTGAATAGGACTATATTGAATAGGATATATATGAAATTAATGGAAAATTAAATACTTTTAAAACGTAACCATGCGATATTTAAAAACAAACACACAAGCAAGACGAATGCTATTGAAAGGACTTTCGTTTTTTTTTCTTTTTTGGTTAATATAACATCGTTATCAATATAAAAATATGATTATCGATTAATGAATATGTTGATAAGAGAGTCCTTTCAAATCGACGAAGTTACTACATTCATTGTTAATATTACTTCGCGAACATTATATCCTGGAAGCTTGGAAAGAAATATTCGATAGTTTTAAGTATGAGGTTTTATGACGAAAAAATACACACAGAACGCGAATACGCATCCCTGCATAAGGGGGTAATAAATAATATAGTTAATGTTAAAATAATTTGATTATGATACTTAATGTCGAGTGAAGTTTTAATTTTATGAGTTTTTGTTTTTTTTTCTTTTAGTTCCCCAGCAGAAATGCGTGCCTCAACGCTCGCATAAGAATCTTATTTTTTTCTTTCTTAATTCTTATTAATTTTTACAATATATATATATATATATACATATATATATATATATATTTTTTTTTATAACATCATTTCCTATATACACATTTATATTTCAAAAAAATTGTGTATGTGTTTTTCTTTTATCGCGTGTGTCACAACACGTATACGTACATTCATCATTACAGTAGAGTATTTTTATAATGCCTTTTTTCGTTTGTTTTTCTTTTATTTTTTTTTTTTTTTTTTTTTTTGAGAAATATTAACAAAGTAACCTTTTAACATTCGGTATGATTTATTCGCGAGCAATGTTCCATCTTTTTCTGTTGTCTTTTGTAAGAAAATGTACTTAAGTAAATTATAAATTTTATAAGAATCCAAAAAAAAAAAAAAAAAAAAAAAAAGAAAGAAAGAAAAAAGAAAGAAAAACAAATCAAATGTCGTTTTTTTTCCTCTTTGTTCTCCCATATCCTTTAAAGGTTACTTCGTCGTTTTGTTAATAGAACAATAATAATAATTATCATACAAATCGTATGCAATTGATTTATTGACCTATTTCCATTTTAATTTTTCTCAATTTCAATATATTGTTTCTAATATTACTGCACACGCTTAGTCTACATTCTCTAAAGTACGAGATAACGCGTAGATAAATAATGTGTGATTAATGATCTATTTCAATGTATCATTAATTATCGTGCCTATCACATTTTTGGATTTAAGCATTTCTATGTAATAGAGGATGTATAGCAAAGAATTCCTCGCGTCTTTGCAACGACAGCGGTCTTTCTAATTTTTCTTTTATTTTTATATTTTTTAAATATATATATATATATATATATATATATATTTTTTTTTTTTTTTTTTTCAACGAATGTCTTAATTCGTAATATTATTAATTTTTCTTTATTCATAAACAATATTTGTAAATCGCAACTATACGATAAAAAAAATAAAATTATATGTAGAAAAAGTAAGATTATCAAAATGTATGAATAATATTTGGATAACATAAGTAAGTCGTAAAAATTCATTTATCCCTCTTGTTAGAACAGACTGTTCTTCTGTCCTTAATAAAAAATAACATATGATTAATTAGCTCAAAGGTATAATATTTAAGTTCCTCGAGATACTTTCTCTCACGAACTCTTTATTTATTTCAATTGAAAATATTTAAGCTATTAATGTGATATAGAACATTCGTAGATTAATTTTTTCTTACAAGGCAATGAGGCTAAATGTTTTGCTATCGCGTTATCCGTCTAATGATCTTACAAAATGTTTTAATCCGTGCATTAATTTCTCTTTCTCCCTCTCTCTCTTTTTCTCTTTCTTAACGATTTTTTATTAATTTGTTTATTAATAATAATGTCCTAACACGAAGATGTAACGTTTAATTAACATTTCCTTTTTTGATTACTAATTATAAGCCAATATATTTCGGCACGATTTGGTATAATGCACAAGAAATATTATAAATCAAGCTTCGTATTAGTATTCTAAAAAAATGGTTTGGTTATTAAATTGCAATGTTAAATGAATTGATTAAATGTAAATATTGAATATTCGAAGGACGTTTCTCGAATCGAGATATCTCTTGTAGATAGAGATTTTTTTGTTTGTTTGTTTTATAATATAAACTATAAATAAGATATACATATATAATATTCTAAGGAAGACAAGTATTGGATTCATATTTTTTAAAAACTTTCCTTTTTCACGTTCTATAAGATAACTTTGAATAATTAATTACTAGTTTCACTTATGCATTAATAATAATAATAATAATAATAATAATAATAATAATAATAATAATAAACTTTTTGGCCAAAGGTAAAATGTAGAAAATTTTGGCAATTGGACGATACGTACGAAATTTAATACATTCTTTAAATTGATGTGAGAATTCTTTCTTTCTCTTTTTTCTTTTTTTTTTTTTTTACTTAATTAAAATATAAGTAACTATTGTATAAATCTATTTATTGAAAATTATATTAATAAGCATTAGCTTATAATTCGTTGATTAAAAAATAAATTAATTGTTTCACCGAAATAACATTCTAAAAATGTCTATATAAAATGGATTCTTTTTCTACTTTTCAAGAAATTCTCTTATGTATGATAATTCAACTTAATGGAAGAAAAAGATTTTCGCTGGAACGGAGAACTCCATCAAGCATATATATATGTAATAATAATAAATTATCGTTTAGATAAACTAAATCCAACATGTTAACTAATGATGAACTAATGATGAACTAATGATGAACACGTGTTACGTTTAATATTTGATATGTCCAATCGAAATACTATAGTCAATAAAAGACTGATAACTTTATTTCGACGCTTTTTTACTTTTTAATCTGTTATACTCTCGTAATAGGGCAAATAGCATAAAAGGAACTTGTTATTTAATTAAAATCATAAAGAAATCTTAAAATATGATTTAAGCGAGCAAATGACTTAGAAAATAGATATTTAAAACGAAATTGATAGCAATAATAATAATAATAATAATAATAATAATAATAATAATAATAATAATAATAATAATAATAATAAGAATAATAGTAAATGACCATATAAATAATCGAGAGTTATTCATCTTAATTAGATCACGAACTATTCACTCTGATGTTTTTTTAATCCTTGGAATGATTAAACCAGTTATTACGTTACACTGTACAAGAGCATTATAATAATAATATTAGTCGTGGTTTCTTTCAAAACAAATATATCAATTTTTGTTTTTTAACGTTCTTCTTTTTCTTTTCTTTGACTCTCTTAAAGATTAATATATACGATATTCACCCAGGTATTAATATTTTGTGTGTGTATGTGTTCGTGTATTGCTCGTAAGGAAGCATTTATATACGAGCAGTTTGAAGCATTAATACATAGAAGCTTATATAATTCCG